>NW_025900743.1:0-25358 GCF_022539505.1 Lolium rigidum | reverse complement strand
CAAAGAATAGTTGATGTCGTCCCCGTAAGCATGGTTATCGCACAACAAGCAACTTAATAAGAGATAAAGTGCATAAGTACATATTCAATACCACAATAGTTTTTAAGCTATTTGTCCCATGAGCTATATATTGCAAAGGTGAATGATGGAATTTTAAAGGTAGCACTCAAGCAATTTACTTTGGAATGGCGGATAAATACCATGTAGTAGGTAGGTATGGTGGACACAAATGGCATAGTGGTTGGCTCAAGTATTTTGGATGCATGAGAAGTATTCCCTCTCGATACAAGGTTTAGGCTAGCAAGGTTATTTGAAACAAACACAAGGATGAACGGTGCAGCAAAACTCTCATAAAAGACATATTGTAAACATTATAAGACTCTACACCGTCTTCCTTGTTGTTCAAAACTCAATACTAGATATTATCTAGACTCTAGAGAAACCAAATATGCAAACCAAATTAGCAAGCTCTAAGCGTTTCTTTATTAATGGGTGCAAAGTATATGATGCAAGAGCTTAAACATGAGCACAACAATTGCCAAATATCAAATTATCCAAGACATTTTTAGAGTCATGTAGCATTTTCCAATTCCAACCATATAACAATTTAACGAAGAAGAAACTTCGCCATGAATACTATGAGTAGAGCCTAAGGACATACTTGTCCATATGCTACAGCGGAGCGTGTCTCTCTCCCACAAAGTGAATGCTAGGATCCATTTTATTCAAACAAAACAAAAACAAAAACAAACCGACGCTCCAAGCAAAGTGCATAAGATGTGACGGAATAAAAATATAGTTTCATGGGAGGAACCTGATAATGTTGTCGATGAAGAAGGGGATGCCTTGGGCATCCCCAAGCTTAGACGCTTGAGTCTTCTTAGAATATGCAGGGGTGAACCACCGGGCATCCCCAAGCTTAGAGCTTTCACTCTCCTTGATCATATTGTATCATACTCCTCTCTTGATCCTTGAAAACTTCCTCCACACCAAACTCGAAACAACTCATTAGAGGGTTAGTGCACAATAAAAATTAACATGTTCAGAGGTGACACAATCATTAATTCTTAACACTTCTGGACATTGCATAAAGCTACTGGACATTAATGGATCAAAGAAATTCATCCAACATAGCAAAAGAGGCAATGCGAAATAAAAGGCAGAATCTGTCAAAACAGAACAGTCCGTAAAGATGGATTTTATTAGGGCACCAGACTTGCTCAAATGAAAATGCCCAAATTGAATGAAAGTTGCGTACATATCTGAGGATCACTCACGTAAATTGGCTTAATGTTCCGAGTTACCTACGAGAGAATTAGACCCAGATTCGTGACAGCAAAGAAATCTGTTTCTACGCAGTAATCCAAATCTAGTATTTACTTTACTATCAAAGACTTTACTTGGCACAACAAAACATAAAACTAAGATAAGGAGAGGTTGCTACAGTAGTAAACAACTTCCAAGACTCAAATATAAAACAAAAATACTGTAGTAAAAACATTGGTTGTCTCCCATAAGCGCTTTTCTTTAACGCCTTTCAGCTAGGCGCAGAAAGTGTAACTCAAGTGTTATCAAAGGGTGGTGCATCTACAGCAGGGTTTGGAGTTTTCTCAACCATGCATAGTATATTGGATACATATGTTTCAGCGTCTCCCTTTTCATTAGTCTTGGGCTTGCTACTCTCATCGAACAAATTTTCAGGAACAAGCCAAGCATAGTTATTTTCTAGTGCATCATTCATAGCTAGGAGTTTACATGGTATTGGTGCTTTGATCTCCCCACCATCATTAGCATTATCAGTATATTTCATTCTATACATATCCATTTTTTCAAGTGTTTTTTTAAAGTCGGTATAAAAGCCAAGCCTCTTATGCTTAATAAAAACTTTTCTAGCTTCTATAGCTATATCTTCAAATTCTCGCACTAAGACTTTTAGAACAAAATCTCTCTTCTCTCCCCGCTCCATATCAGAAAGTGTAAGAAACATGTGTTGTATCATGGGGTTGAGACTAATAAATCTAGCTTCCATCATGCGCACCAAACAAACGGAGGCATCTTCATAAGTAGGGACAGCTTTTGCAAGTGGTATATCTTTAAGATCTTCATGCATACTAACATGGGTGAAAAATTCTTCTATATTATCTCTTCCAATTATAGACCCTTGTCCCACAAGTATATCTTTTACAGTAAAATTAAGAGGAAACATGTTGAAATAAGTAAAGCAAATGCAAGTAACTAATTTTTTTGTGTGTTTTTGATATAGCAAACAAGACAGTAAATAAGGTAAAGCTAGCAACTATTTTTTGTGTGTTTTGATATAATGCAGCAAACAAAGTAGTAAATAAAATAAAGCAAGACAAAAACAAAGTAAAGAGGTTGGGAAGTGGAGACTCCCCTTGCAGCGTGTCTTGATCTCCCCGGCAACGGCGCCAGAAATTTGCTTGATGCGTGTAATTGACACGTCCGTTGGGAACCCCAAGAGGAAGGTGTGACGCGCACAGCGGCAAGTTTCCCTCAGTTAGAAACCAAGGTTTAATCGAACCAGTAGGAGTCAAGAAGCACGTTGAAGGTTGATGGCGGCGTGATGTAGTGCGGCGCAACACCAGAGATTCCGGCGCCAACGTGGAACCTGCACAACACAATCAAAGTACTTTGCCCCAACGAAACAGTGAGGTTGTCAATCTCACCGGCTTGCTGTAACAAAGGGTTAACCGTATTGTGTGGAAGATGATTGTTTGCAAGAAAACAGTAAAGAACAAGTATTGCAGCAGATTTGTATTTCAGTATAAGAGATTGGACCGGGGTCCATAGTTCACTAGAGGTGTCTCTCCCATAAGATAAAAGCATGTTGGGTGAACAAATTACAGTCGGGCAATTGACAAATAGAGAGGGCATAACAATGCACATACATGTCATGATAAGTACAACGAGAGTTAATTGGGCATTACGACAAAGTACATAGACCGCCATCCAACTGCATCTATGCCTAAAAAGTCCACCTTCAGGTTATCATCCGAACCCCCTCCAGTATTAAGTTGCTAACAACATACAATTGCATTAAGTATTGCGCGTAATGTAATCAATAACTACATCCTCGGACATAGCATCAATGTTTTATCCCTAGTGGCAACAACACATCCATAACCTTAGGGGTTTCTTCACTCCCCCGATTCACGGAGACATGAACCCACTATCGAGCATAAATACTCCCTCTTGGAGTTACTAGCATCAACTTGGCCGGAGCCTCTACTAATAACGGAGAGCATGCAAGATCATAAACAACACATAGGTAATAACTTGATAATTAACATAACATGGTATTCTCTATCCATCGGATCCCGACAAACACAACATATAGCATTACGGATAGATGATCTTGATCATGTTAGGCAGCTCACAAGATCCAACAATGAAGCACAATGAGGAGAAGACAACCATCTAGCTACTGCTATGGACCCATAGTCCAGGGGTGAACTACTCACTCATCACTCCGGAGGCGACCATGGCGGTGAAGAGTCCTCCGGGAGATGAATCCCCTCTCCGGCAGGGTGCCGGAGGAGATCTCCAGAATCCCCCGAGATGGGATTGGCGGCGGCGGCGTCTCTGGAAGTTTTTCCGTATCGTGGTTCTTCGTTCTGGGGTTTTCGCGATGGAGGCTTTAAGTAGGCGGAAGGGCAACGTGGGGGGCCACACGAGGGCCCCACACCATAGGTCGGCGCGGCCAGGGCTCGGGCCGCGCCGCCCTATGGTGGCGGCGCCTCGTGGCCCCACTTCGACTCCTCTTCGGTCTTCCGGAAGCTTCGTGGCAAAATAGGACCCTGGGCGTTGATTTCGTCCAATTCCGAGAATATTTCGTTACTAGTATTTCTGAAACCAAAAACAGCAGAAATTAGCAACTGGCTCTTCGGCATCTTGTTAATAGGTTAGTTCCAGAAAATGCACGAATATAACATAAAGTGTGCATAAAACATGTAGATATCATCAATAATGTGGCATGGAACATAAGAAATTATCGATACGTCGGAGACGTATCAGTGATCAATGTTGAGAGTGTCCACTAGTGAAAGTATGATCCCTAGGCCTTGTTCCTAAATACTGCTATCGCTGCTTGTTTACTGTTTTACTGCATTTATACTGCCTGCAATATTACCACCATCAACCACACGCCGGTCCTGGACGAGCAAAGCACTTTTCCGGTGCCATTGCTACTCGCTCATACTTATTCATACCACCTGTATTTCACTATCTCTTCGCCGAACTAGTGCACCTATTAGGTGTGTTGGGGACACAAGAGACTTCTTGCTTTGTGGTTGCAGGGTTGCATGAGAGGGATATCTTTGACCTCTTCCTCCCCGAGTTCGATAAACCTTGGGTGATCCACTTAAGGGAAACTTGCTCTGCTGTTCTACAAACCTCTGCTCTTGGAGGCCCAACACTGTCTACAAGAATAGAAGCACCCGTAGACACTAAGCCACTTTTCTGGCGCCGTTGCTGGGGAGGAAAGGTAAACGGCACTCACACACCGGACCCCGGCAATTAAGCACTTTTCTGGCACCGTTGCCGGGGAGGAAAGGTAAAAGGCTCTCATACTCCGGTCCCAGGTAAAGTACTTTTCTGTTGCCGTTGTGTGTGTGCTCGAAGCTATTTCCTTTAGATCCTGCAATTGCATCTTTTTGTTTCTTGTTTACACTAGTTAGGCATAATGGACAATAATGAGCTTCTTATTCTATTTCCTTATTTAAGACATGGATGGTTTGATGCGAAAATTAAAAAACCCATGTAACATATTAGTATGAACGCTTTGAACACCATTGTTGCTAATGATATGGAAAATTCTAAGCTTGGGGAAGCTGGTTTTGATGAGCATGATATTTTTAGTCCCCCAAGCATTGAGGAGAAAATTTACTTTGATGATACTTTGCCTCCTATTTATGATGATTATAATGATATTGGTCTTTTAGTACCGCCTGTTATGGAAGATAAATTTGATTATGATTACAATATGCCTCCTATATTTGATGATGAGAATAATAATGATAGCTACTTTGTTGAATTTGCTCCCATTACAACTAATAAAATTGATTATGCTTATGTGGGGAGTAATGATACTTTTATGCATGTGAATAAGAATGCTTTATGTGATAGTTACATTGTTTAATTTGTTCATGATGCCACCCGAAAGTTATTATGAGAGAGGAAAATATGGTTGTAGAAGTTTTCATGTTACTAAAACACCTCTCTATATGCTGAAAATTTTGAAGTTACACTTGTTTTATCTTTCTATGCTTGTTGCATCATGCTTCATGAATTTGTTTATTTACAAGATTCCTATGCATAGGAATCATGTTAGGCTTAAATTTGTTTTGAATTTGCCTTTTGATGCTCTCTTTTGCTTCAACTACTATTTCTTGCGAGTGCATCATTAAAACTGCTGAGCCCATCTTAATGACTATAAAGAAAGCACTTCTTGGGAGATAACCCATGTGTTTATTTTGCTACAGTACCTCTATTTTATATTTGTGTCTTGGAAGTTGTTACTACTGTAGCAACCTCTCCTTATCTTAGTTTTGTTGCATTGTTGTGCCAAGTAAAGTCTTTGATAGTAAGGTTCATACTAGATTTGGATTACTGCGCAGAAACAGATTTCTTGCTGTCACGAATTTCGATCTGCCTCTCCGTAGGTAGCTCAGAAAAATCTGCCAATTTACGTGTGTGATCCTCAGATATGTACGCAACTTTCATTCAATTTTAGCATTTTCATCTGAGCAAGTCTGGTGCCTCAATAAAACTCGTCTTTACGGACTGTTCTGTTTTGACAGATTCTGCCTTTTATTTCGCATTGCCTCTTTTGCTGTGTTGGATGGATTTCTTTGTTCCATTAACGTCCAGTAGCTTTGTGCAATGTCCAGAAGTGTTAAGAATGATTGTGTCACCTCTGAACATGTGAATTTTTGATTATGCACTAACCCTCTAATGAGTTTGTTTCGAGTTTGGTGTGGAGGAAGTTTTCAAGGGTCAAGAGAGGAGGATGATATACTATGATCAAGAAGAGTGAAGAGTCTAAGCTTGGGGATGCCCCCATGGTTCATCCCTGGATATTATAAGAAGACTCAAGCGTCTAAGCTTGGGTATGCCCAAGGCATCCCCTTCTTCATCGACAACATTATCAGGTTCCTCCCTTGAAACTATATTTTTATTCCGTCACATCTTATGTACTTTACTTTGAGCGTTTGTTTGTTTTTGTTTTTGTTTTTGTTTTTGTTTGAATAAATGCTTGTGTGGGAGAGAGACACGCTCCGCTGGTTCATATGAACACATGTGTTCTTAGCTTTTAATGTTCATGGCGAAGGTTGAAACTGCTTCGTTAATTGTTATATGGTTGGAAACGGGAAATGCTACATGTAGTAATTGATAAAATGTCTTGGATAATGTGATACTTGGCAATTGTTGTGCTCATGTTTAAGCTCTTGCATCATATACTTTGCACCTATTAATGAAGAAATACATAGAGCTTGCTGATACGTCTCCGAGCGTATCGATAATTTCTTATGTTCCATGCCACATTATTGATGATATCTACATGTTTTATGCATACTTTATGTTTATTTATGCGTTTTCCGAAACTAACCTATTGACGAGATGCCGAAGTGCCAGTTGCTGTTTTTTGCTGTTTTTGGTTTCAGAAATCCTAGCAAGGAAATATTCTCGGAATTGGACGAAATCAACGCCTAGGGTCCTATTTTTCCACGAAGCTTCCAGAAGTCCGAAGGGGAAACGAAGTGGGGCCACGAGGTGGGGACACAGTAGGGCGGCGCAGCCCAAGCCCTGGACGCGCCGGCCTAGTGTGTGGTCCCACCAGGACTCCACCGACCTTGCCCTTCCGCCTACTTAAAGCCTCCGTCGCAAAAACCCTATCACGTTCGACGAAACCAGAGAAAACCTTCCAGAGCCGCCGCCATCGCGAAGCCAAGATCTGGGGGACAGGAGTCTCTGTTCCGGCACGCCGCCGGGACGGGGAAGTGCCCCCGGAAGGCTTCTCCATCAACACCACCGCCATCTTCATCAACGCTGCTTTCTCCCATGAGGAGGGAGTAGTTCTCCATCGAGGCTCGGGGCTGTACCGGTAGCTATGTGGTTAATCTCTCTCCTATGTGCTTCAATACAATAATCTCATGAGCTGCCTTACATGATTGAGATTCATATGATGATGCTTGTAATCTAGACGTCATTATGCTAGTCAAGTGGATTTTACTTATGTGATCTCCGGAGACTCCTTGTCCCACGTGTGTAAAGGTGACAGGTGTGTGCACCTTGTGGGTCTCTTAGGCTATATTTCACGGAATACTTATTCGCTGTTATGAATGGCATAGTGAAGTGCTTATTTATATCCCTTTATGATTGCAATGTGTTTTGTATCACAATTTATCCGTGTGCTACTCTAGTGATGTTATTAAAGTAGTTTATTCCTCCTGCACGGTGTAATGGTGACAGTGTGTGCATCGTGTAGTACTTGGCGTAGGCTATGATTGTGATCTCTTGTAGATTATGAAGTTAACTATTGCTATGATAGTATTGATGTGATCTATTCCTCCTTTCGTAGTGTGAAGGTGACAGTGTGCATGCTATGTTAGTACTTGGTTTGGTTATGTTGATCTGTCATGCACTCTAAGGTTATTTAAATACGAACATTGAATATTGTGGAGCTTGTTAACTCCGGCATTGAGGGTTCGTGTAATCCTACACAGTTAGTGGTGTTCATCATCCAACAAGAGGGTGTAGAGTCTAGCATCTATTTATTTATTCTGTTATGTGATCAATGTTGAGAGTGTCCACTAGTGAAAGTATGATCCCTAGGCCTTGTTCTTAAATACTGCTATCGCTGCTTGTTTACTGTTTTACTGCATCTTTACTTCATGCAATATTACTACCATCATCTGCACGCCAGCAATCACTTTTCTGGCACCGTTGCTACTGCTCGCATTTATTCATACCACCTGTATTTCACTATCTCTTCGCCGAACTAGTGCACCTATTAGGTGTGTTGGGGACACAAGAGACTTCTTGCTTTGTGGTTGCAGGGTTGCATGAGAGGGATATCTTTGACCTCTTCCTCCCTGAGTTCGATAAACCTTGGGTGATCCACTTAACGGAAACTTGCTGCTGTTCTACAAACCTCTGCTCTTGGAGGCCCAACACTGTCTACAAGAATAGAAGCACCCGTAGACATCACTTGCTAAAATTTGGTTTGCATAATTGGTCTCTCTAAAGTCTAGATAATTTCTAGTATTGAGTTTTGAACAACAAGGAAGACGGTGTAGAGTCTTATAATGTTTACAATATGTCTTTTATGTGAGTTTTGCTGCACCGGTTCATCCTTGTGTTTGTTTCAAATAACCTTGCTAGCCTAAACCTTGTATCGAGAGGGAATACTTCTCATGCATCCAAAATTCTTGAGCCAACCATTATGCCATTTGTGTCCACCATACCTACCTACTACATGGTATTTCTCCGCCATTCCAAAGTAAATTGCTTGAGTGCTACCTTTAAAATTTCCATTCTTTACCTTTGCAATATATAGCTCATGGGACAAATAGCTTAAAAACTATTGTGGTATTGAATATGTACTTATGCACTTTATCTCTTATTAAGTTGTTTGTTGTGCGATAACCATGTTCCCGGGGACGCCATCAACTACTCTTTGTTGAATATCATGTGAGTTGCTATGCATGTCCGTCTTGTCCGAAGTAAGGGAGATTTACCACTCATTTAATGGTTAGAGCATGCATAATGTTAGAGAAGAACATTGGGCCGCTAACTAAAGCCATGAATCATGGTGGAAGTTTCAGTTTTGGACATATATCCTCAATCTCATATGAGAACATTAATTGTTGCTACATGCTTATGCATTAAAGAGGAGTCCATTATCTGTTGTCTATGTTGTCCCGGTATGGATGTCTAAGTTGAGAATAATCAAAAGCGAGAAATCCAAATGCGAGCTTTCTCCTTAGACCTTTGTATAGGCGGCATAGAGGTACCCCTTTGTGACACTTGGTTAAAACATGTGTATTGCGATGACAATCCCGGTAATCCAAGCTAATTAGGACAAGGTGCAGGCACTATTAGTATACTATGCATGAGGCTTGCAACTTGTAAGATATAATTTACATAATACATATGCTTTATTACTACCGTTGACAAAATTGTTTCTTGTTTTCAAAACCAAAGCTCTAGCACAAATATAGCAATCAATGCTTCCCTCTGCGAAGGGACTTTGTTTTACTTTTATGTTGAGTCAGTTCACCTATCTCTCTCCACCTCAAGAAGCAAACACTTGTGTGAACTGTGCATTGATTCCTACATACTTGCATATTGCACTTGTTATATTACTTTACATTGACAATATCCATGAGATATACATGTTATAAGTTGAAAGCAACCGCTGAAACTCAATCTTCCTTTGTGTTGCTTCAATACCTTTACTTTGATTTATTGCTTTATGAGTTAACTCTTATGCAAGACTTATTGATGCTTGTCTTGAAAGTACTATTCATGAAAAGTCTTTGCTTTATGATTCATTTGTTTACTCATGTCATTACCTTTGTTTTGATCGCTGCATTCATTACATATGCTTACAATAGTATGATCAAGGTTATGATGGCATGTCACTCCGGAAATTATCTTTGTTATCGCTTACTCGCTCGGGATGAGCAGGAACTAAGCTTGGGGATGCTGATACGTCTCCGACGTATCGATAATTTCTTATGTTCCATGCCACATTATTGATGATATCTACATGTTTTATGCATACTTTATGTCATTATTATGCGTTTTCCGGAACTAACCTATTGACGAGATGCCAAAGGGCCAGTTTCTGTTTTATGCTGTTTTTGGTTTCAGAAATCCTAGTAAGGAAATATTCTCGGAATCGGACGAAATCAACACCCAGCATCTTAGGATTGCATGAAGCTTCCAGAACACCCGAGAGCCGCCAGAGGGGGGCCATAGGCCCACCAAACAGTAGGCCGGTGCGGCCAAGGGGGGGCCCGCGCCCCCTGTTGTGTCGTCGCCTCGTTGACCTTCTGACGCCGCCTCTTCGCCTATATAAAGGTCCCTGACCTAAAACACGAGACGAAAAAGCCACGGTACGAGAAACCTTCCAGAGCCGCCGCCATCGCGAAGCCAAGATCTGGGGGACATGAGTCTCTGTTCCGGCACGCCGCCGGGATGGGGAAGTGCCCCCGGAAGGCTCCTCCATCGACACCACCGCCATCTTCATCAACGCTGCTGTCTCCCATGAGGAGGGAGTAGTTCTCCATGGAGGCACGGGGCTGTACCGGTAGCTATGTGGTTAATCTCTCTCCTATGTGCTTCAATACAATAATCTCATGAGCTGCCTTACATGATTGAGATTCATATGATGATGCTTGTAATCTAGATGTCATTATGCTAGTCAAGTGGGTTTTACTTATGTGATCTCCGGGAGACTCCTTGTCCCACGTGTGTAAAGGTGACAGATGTGTGCACCGTGTGGGTCTCTTAGGCTATATTTCACGGAATACTTATTCACCGTTATGAATGGCATAGTGAAGTGCTTATTTATATCTCTTTATGATTGCAATGTGTTTTGTATCACAATTTATCCGTGTGCTACTCTAGTGATGTTATTAAAGTAGTTTATTCCTCCCGCACGGTGTAATGGTGACGAGTGTGTGCATCGTGTAGTACTTGGCGTAGGCTATGATTGTGATCTCTTGTAGATTATGAAGTTAACTATTGCTATGATAGTATTGATGTGATCTATTCCTCCTTTCGTAGTGTGAAGGTGACAGTGTGCATGCTATGTTAGTACTTGGTTTGGTTATGTTGATCTGTTATGCACTCTAAGGTTATTTAAATATGAACATTGAATATTGTGGAGCTTGTTAACTCCGGCATTGAGGGTTCGTGTAATCCTACACAATTAGTGGTGTTCATCATCCAACAAGAGGGTGTAGATTCTAGCATCTATCTATTTATTCTGTTATGTGATCAATGTTGAGAGTGTCCACTAGTGAAAGTATGATCCCTAGGCCTTGTTCCTAAATACTTCTATCGCTGCTTGTTTACTGTTTTACTGCATTTATACTCGCTCGCAATATTACCACCATCAACCACACGCCGATCCTGGACAAGCAAAGCACTTTTCTCGGTGCCATTGCTACCGCTCATACTTATTCATACCACCTGTATTTCACTATCTCTTCGCCGAACTAGTGCACCTATTAGGTGTGTTGGGGACACAAGAGACTTCTTGCTTTGTGGTTGCAGTGGTTGCATGAGAGGGATATCTTTGACCTCTTCCTCCCTGAGTTCGATAAACCTTGGGTGATCCACTTAAGGGAAACTTGCTGCTGTTCTACAAACCTCTGCTCTTGGAGGCCCAACACTTTCTACAAGAATAGAAGCACCCGTAGACATCACACCATCAGACAGATAGACAAATCCTTGTCTATTTACATTTTCAACATCAAAAGCTACTGGAAATCCAATCAAGGATCAACCAGAAAGCGTATGAGAGCCACAGCAAAGCCACAGAGGGGGAGCTACCCTTGGACAGCATCAAGATGATGTCAGGGCCACCTCGAACCCACAGACCAACACACCAAGTCACTGCATCATCACCCAATAGGGTTCAGCATGAGCTAGGGTTCCCAACCACTGGTTGGCATAGCTCTAGCTCCAATATATCAGGCAATAGGATCATCACTGACAAGCAGTTCACCTCATTTATCCATTTAATTAAGCAAGGCCACACAGATAAATGAGATATATAAGCAAACAATGCATCAGGAATTTGCAAATGATCCAGAGGATCACTGCAAGCATCAGTAGGTGCTGGAGCAAGCAAGAGCAGCACACTAGAGGCACTGGTTCTTGCAGAACTAGATGATACCCCGCGCTTTGCTGCGGGATCCATTGATATACCAAAAAAAAAATGTGCCGTGCCTATTTGTGGAATAAATATTTTGCGCAAATTATTGAATAAAATCGGTATGAGTGAAAAGTAGAAGATAAACGCTACATCTTGCAATACAAATTGAGCAAAAATCTGGACAATGTCACAATTGTTATGGTATTGTTGTCAGTAAAATGGACTGAAAGAGAGGTAACTAATGTGAGCATATTCAGAGCCCTAGAAGTGGCAAATCAAACTGGACTGCTTAATCCTTGGACCTTAAAAGATATATTCGTAGTTAGTGCCTCCACATAGCTGTGCAACAATGTAGATATGAAGAAGCTTCCTGTTGACTGATGGCCCACCAAACGAACTGAGCGAAAAAGTGACATATTTTGTACAGTGGTAAGAAATCAGCACAAAACACTTCTCGTTTAATTATTGTGGTGACCATAACCTGCAAGAACAAAAATAAAAGTGCATGTGCTTAGAACACCAAATGTTAAGTTTTTTTTAATCATTCAGCCAACCTATTGAGAGTTATTTGGCTAAAAACATTTAGACAAAAAATTAGATCACTAATGGCGGCTCGATCGGTTTGGCTATACCATGCATGGTGGGGAGATTGGAGACAGTTAGAGAGAAGCTCTCAAGTCTTAACTAACGCAGAAGATCATTAGTTAAGCAATGCATATATGACGGATGCACAAAAAACACCAAGACAGGGAGAATCAGGTCAGTTCACGTGGGAATTTTGTCACTCACCTAGCAAGCAAAATTATTGTGTTCGTTGTTGAAAGTGGTATGAAGATAAGAAGCAGATTGAGAGACCAATAGGCAGCCTGGGACATGAGTAACAAATCAGAAAACTAATCTTACTTTTACTTTCGAATTTTCTGGATCTGTAACTGCGGCAGTCTTCAAAGACTGCAAAATATTTGTGACGGTAGTTCTGAAATCTTTGTTGGGCAGGACTCAACTTCTGTTAGGGGGGAGGAGTAGGACTCATGCACCAATTGAAATAGATCATGCAGAAGCTGTGAGAATAATCATCGACAAATAGGCACAACTAAATTGGCAGCAGATCTGAAATCCTTGTATGGCAAACCTTCAGCCTGCATGCAGAATTCACACGGTCCCATCTCTGAATGCATATGAGCACTGCTAACAACAAACCAGAAATATTTCACCGATCAGTGTGCAGAGCAGTGTACTAATGAAGAAACCAAGAAGCTAGCTGTGAAGCTGTTGTAAGATCCTCGGCTCGACGACGCGCAAGGAGAGGGCGCGGATGGCGGTCCAGCAATCTTGTAGAAGAATACTGCATCTTAGACGGGCTCTATCCCGTCACATGCGGCGCTGCACTGGAGGTCGAAGCCGGCATAGACCACCTCGGACAATGGATGTGGAAATGCTGCTGCTGTAGAGAAACAAATAGAAATGGAGGATCGCAGGCTGGTTAAAAGCCACAACGACTGATCTGTTCGTGGAGAATACGGAGAGAGAGAGAGAGAGAGGAGAGATACATATAGTGGAGGAGACAAAGGGACATTGGTTACATTTCTAGTGGACTACTGTTCTGGAATCACGACTGGGCTTCTGATTATCAGTTTAATGTTCGGCTATGTGGAGAAAAGTTTAATGTTCGGCTATGTGGAGAAAGGAAGAGATTAGCGAAGACCGAGGAGAACGTGCTTCAGATTGACGTCGTTTGGTTTCTTAAACCAGAAGGAGAAGATAAATGCTGGCTGCATTCCGCGGCTGCACGTAGTGAGCCGCTACCAATCAGGAAGAAAGAAAATTAATGGGTGACATGCTAGAAGTTTCCTGTGGTTTGATGAACATCACGGCATGTGTACACCGAAAATACTCCTAAAAAACACATTTAAATTAGTGAAAAATGTTAGCTGAGGTGGCATGATGAGGTGGATAGGCTGCATGTCAAGAGAAATAAGTTAGTGGGGATGAACTTCTTAGTTATATAGGATGCAAGGATTACTCACAGTAATCAAGCCAGGGGCCAAGAAATGAATACACATGATAGCCTAGCAGCAGCAATAGCAGGAGCAACCTAGCAGGCCATGAGCATCACAGAATGCTCATGAGCAAGTGCACATGAGCTACATCAACAAGAATGGCAAGCACACAAGCATAAGCCAGATAGAGGAGAGCACTAGCACAAGCACAACAATAGAGCTAGGTCATGGCAGTAGCGCAATAGCAGCAGCAGCATCACGCACAGCAGCAACAAGCACAGCAGCAGCAGCCAGTAGAGCAGTGGCAGCAGCACGGCATGACCTCTCCATGAGGAGGAGCAGCCGCAGCGCAAGCTAGAAGGAGGAGGAACAGATGAGAGAGAGAAGGAGAAGGGCACTTACAGGCGAGCAGACGAGGAACGCGGCCATGGCGGCCACGGCGGCACACGCCGGGGGCACGGCGGCGCTAGCCAAGCTAGGCCAGGCCACGGCAACGCCGCAGCGCCCAGCGCCACCACGGCAGGGCTCACGGCGGCGCCACAACACCAGGAACGCCGTCGGGCGGAGAATCGCCGCGGATCCTTGCGACCGTGTTGCAGAGGAGTTGGGGACGAGCGGAGACGTCAACGAATCCCAGATCGATGCGGACTGATAGGTGCGCCGTCGAGCGGCGGTTCATCCGCGACCCATCTCGTCCCCGGAGATGGCCGGAGGCGGCCGGGATAAATCAGCGATGGCGGCGGCGACCGCGGATCGCCAGAGCGTGCGGGGAGAGCTAGGGTTAGAACGAGACGGCGTCTACGGGCGCGACTGGGTCGGTTGGACCGAGCCCAACGGGCTAGTCCAGCCTAACCATCTCGGGCCACCTGACAGGTGGGACCCGAGGGCATTTTGGTCATTTCATAAATGACCATTTAATTGAATCTTTCCAGAATTTTTATAAAATAAATATAGCTCTAAAAAATAAATAAAAATAGGTAAACCACTCAGAATAAAATTCTCTATCATAATAAAATATGAAATGGAATTTTTGAGACAAATAAAATTGAGTCATAATTAAATGCAAAGAATAAATATTATAATAATCATTAAAAATAACACCTCATATTTTTAATGATAAAAATTAGTCCATAAATTCTTTTGGACTTAAAAACACCTTGGCAATATTCCAAGGTAGTATTTTACTCTTAAAGGAGTATCCTTAAAATGGTTCTTAGTAATCACCTCTGACATGAAATAACAAAAACAGCGGAAAGGGGGGACCAAACCCAAAAAATCTGAAAGCATGCATAATTGCTTCTTTAACCATTGCCCTTATCGGACAATGATGCTTCTTTCAGAAACAGAGGACCAGGGTCAGTCCAAAACATCCAACTGCACTACATTACAGACGCAAGGCAAGTTCATCGCTTGCTCATGTCAATTTGAGTATTTTTACCAAATTACTTGCAAAGTACTATGCTTACCACTCTTGCATGAAAAGTAAAATCGCTATCTTCATAATTATGAATATGACTAAGCGGTGGGCAATGGAACCATGGTATGAGTTTGGTGGAGGTTCCATTGCAAGGGTTTATATCCATCTAGGATTAAACAACAAATGTCGTCCAGTGATTCTTGTGCCGTAAGACTCGTGTTAACCATAAGATCTGGAATGGGACGGTGTAGTCAGTTGTGTTTCTCCCTCTCGTTCATCAACGGATGCACTTACCGTAGTCACTTGAATCCCGAGGGACAAGCGGAGTGGTTGGGGAGCCCTAAGTCCCCACGGTAATGAGGTCTATGATGGGGTGCAACGACCGGCAAAGGTATCGGGCTAGGATGCCTGATAGTAGTCGAGGTCGGATGGTATCCTATGGATACGCTGGCCGGCGAGGACCCAAGATCGGAATTGCAACAAAGGGTGGGTGTTCGGGGTCGCGGAGAAACATAATGATTGGCTAGGACCTTATACCGGGCCTCACACCAAAGGAAGTGTGGACGGGAAAGCTGCCCGGTTGGCACCAAGGTTAAGATCTCTTATGGGTAAAGCAACACACCTCTGTAGAGTGTAACAAACCGTGACCTGTCACTTCCTGTTCTGGGATATGGAACTGCGAACACTGCCGGAAAGGAACTCCATGAAGTTCTAGTAAACCAGTGAAGGCTGACGGACATAGTTCTTCTGAATAAAAACAACCTTTTGAAGAAATGGTTATCAAAACATGCATTGGTATTAGACTTTCTGGTCTACTACCGTAGCTAGTGCATTAAACACCTCTTTCCTATTATGAACTTGTTGAGTACGCTTGTACTCATACCTCTTATAATCCCCTTCTTAGATTGTCTGAATCATCTTGAGGAGGCCAATGATGGCCAAGATGGAGCAGATGGGATCTGCTATGAAGAGCCAGACCTCTCAGGAGGTGTAGAAGGAGTGGACTACCTTATCTTCTACGGAGCCGGGGAGGTTCCCGAAGGAGAGCAAGCCTAGTTTAGTGGAGTAGTAGTAGTAACCGAGCAGTGTGAACACTTTAGTACTTAACTGCTCGAGTAGAATAAATGTATAACCTGCTAAGACTCTTTTATTGTAAATTAAGTAGGGTTCACCTCGAACCCAGGAGTACACCTCTTTGGACCTAGGAGGAGCTCCGAGATGATATGTACATATGGTTTGTAATAATAAATGAATGAGTTATGGACCAGCTATGTTATGTTGTACTACTCTGAGGGATGTAATCTTTGCGGATTGGTACTTCGCACATGTTATGTCAATGACTGGCATACTACAACATGCAGTGGTATGCATACTCGGTACCGCCTGCTGGCCATTGTAGTAGACACCTCTTCTAGTCTGAGTATTTCATGTATAATTAGCAGAGGCTGAAACGATTGACGACCGGCTGACCGATCGTAGGCGGTACCGAACGAAGGTTGTAGCTGGCGACGGTTGGCCCATCCAGAGACGGATAATGGCAGTGGGCTGTTAAGTACCACTAGATTTAGATGTGCGCCTTGGCGCACGACCCCGCTAAGTTCTCACCTATGTACAGTTTGCATAACAACGATAAAAAGGAAACAGCGAAATCACAAACATTTACATATAATCAGGAAAATGTAAAAAAAATATTGCAATATCTAACACTGTTTTTTCAGGACTAACAAAAGCAAGGAATAGCAAAAGTACTCTCTAGATAATCTTGTCGTAGCATGTCCCAAGGCTGATTTTTAACTGAACTCGGTCTTTTGAAACAATGACACATTGTGGATTTGATTAACAGAAATGTTCATGGGTAACAACAAACTTTAGATACATAGTACTCTAGAAGGTATGTATTCAGCCAGAACCACACACACCTTGTTCACTTCACAAGGCAACTAATGCAGAATAGAGTAACAAAGTTGCTACAAAGCGAACTGCTACATCTGGGACACTACTGTTCTCGCCTGGAAACTGCGCGCTGTTTACAACATCCTTCCTCACCTACCACCCCCTTCATGTGGGTATGTCAGTAGGTAGTGGAGTTACATAGCCTGTGTAGGGCAGGTTACAAATTTAGTGTTAGGAAAGAAAATCAACTATGAACAGCAGTTACATATTACTTGACATGGCCCAAACACCGAAAAGGATTAACACATGTTCAGACAATTAGAGCATTTGAGCAAAATTACCATGTATTAGAGTCCTAGTTCAGATATGTATCAACACGGGTGCCCTCAGGCTGAAGAACTTACCTTCGTTCCGTCAAAATTGAGTAAGCCAAACAGGAGCCACCGCAAGCGGTGGACAACTCCACGCAGTCCTTGGCCTACAACGGTTGTTTCGGAAAATGTGTAGACCTACAAAAATGTGTCGGTTAGTGCATGATGCCTCCTTGTTCATCAAAAAGGTTAGGGAGCTTGTCCGACAGAGTTGAATATACTACGGACTAAAATCTTGTGAAACCATTCTCTCTCAAAGTACGAGTAGATAGCATAGCAAATGATCCGAAGATAAAGTCTGCCAACTATGTCATAGTAAATATGATACTTGAGATTACAAAGCATGGTCATCTCTATTTTCACACTTGTTTATAGGAAGTTCGGATACCGAAATTTAGGAAATTAGCTTGTGTCGACTTTAGGCTGACTTGACTGAATAAACGCCACCTTTAGTACGTTTCCATGTAGTAAAATCATCGGTCAACTAGACAAAGAGGTATCTCGCATGAGCCATGCCACAAGAGAAGAATACGTCTGAATCCCATTTGCCCCATTCTGAAATAATAAGAACATCTACCGTCCGCCTAAGGATTAGAAAGAATTGAAGACACCGGCCCAAGAAGTTCATCCACAACCAACTTGTCGGGACATATTTGCGGACTTGCCATTGCCAACTCACTAGTAAACACCCTATTCCAAAAGCCATGTACTTGCACAAGTGTACTACAAAAGAATAGAATAGTGAAACATTAGGAGCTAGCTAAAAGATTTAGTATAAACATGTTGACAGCTATGCAAAAGTCGTAAAATAAGCTGTAGCATAGAACCAATACCAATACCAATGATAAGTGCCATTCTACAGACTATAGCTAGTAAGGCACATGAACAAAAATTGTGCCACAGATCACAACGAAATATGTATGTACAGATTCCTAATTGTTCGATCTCATGACTTGGATTCAACTCAACCGAAGTCTTTTTGCAGGATAACTTAAACATATATTTGGAAAATGCTACTGAACATAGATTACCAAAGTAAACTAATCTGTAGCCTATTTCAATTTCTTGCGAGCACTCAATATCAACACACAATCAAACTCATTATATACTTCCTACGTAGAGGAAGTTCTGTTTACCAGAGGAAAAATTAGCACATAACCTGCTAAACATTCTGCAAGATATATATGACAAAAGAGGATAAAAATAGATTCTTAGTCTCAACTCCATGTTCTCTGATAGTTTGGACAAATACAAACGGAAGATGCAATAAAAGGAATCTGACAAAATGTAATGAAAAAATCAAACTGGCCCAAGAAGTAACTAAGCAAGAGCATGTCTAGCTTTAATTCATATAGATGGTCTTCGTTTAAAAAAAAACCTTAACTCAGAAAGAAGATGCATCCGAGCACAATTAGTTATGAAGAAACTTCGTAAGAAAACAAAGGACCATGCTATTTATCCTACAATGGGCTCCGAAGGCAGTGAACTGTATAATGATCAAAACTGAAATACCTCAACATAAGCTAATATTTTTCACTAAATGTAATTATATCACATGTATAGACCAAAAATATAATGAGCTACAAAAACACATGTATTGATCAAGTCCCAAAATTGAGAATCGACATTCGAACATGCGAAATAAGAAACGAACAGTAGAAAATACCTATAGATTCTGCAGTATGTGCCCTCTCACTCCTTTGAACAAATAAGTTAACTGAAGATATGGTACCTAAAGTAAATCAAGTTGGAAATGAGCAGACCAAGATAAATAACTACCTAATCTAAAACATTTTATTTAAATAGATTCATTTATAATATCATACTCTGCTTATTGCAATGAACTCACGAAATATATATAACATTTCGACGCAATCTTGCTCATCTTTACATGTAACTACAGTTATAATTTGTCTGTTGTCCTCCATTAGTTTCTTACCCGCTTATAAACTTGACGGCAAAGGCTCCAACCAGATCCTCACAAAACCAATTTCCATTTCCATTGTTCAATGTCACAATATATAAAACCTGAAGCATTCGACACCCTTTTTAGGAAATTTTCTGGATTTAAATCCACCCTTTTTAGGAAATTATCTGGATTTAAGTCAGGCAGGCTTAAGCATGAGTGGTCCCTTTGCTTGACCCTTGGAGATTCATCCAAGTTCTACACGTGCGTGTCATTTTTATGATTATCAAATGAGGAAAGTCAAGGAAGATGCAAAGTTGAATGGAAAAATATAGAAGGCTCTTGCTAATAAAATTCATCGATGCACCAAGGCCTTTATGCCGCGAGCGCTGAAAACAGAGAAGCTCTCATAGTAACAAAATTCACCCATGCGGCATGCCTATGATTTCGCATCTCGAGCCTAATAATGAGGATCTTGAGCAAGTATGATGTCAGCGGCAACAACCTGTAGATGCCAGCCACCTCTATATCTTGCATCCTGGTGATCTCAACATTCTTCTACGTAACCATATCACTCACAGAGAAGACGAAGTTATTGTCGGTGATAACTGCAGATGAAAAAACAAATATTAAACTCCATTGTTTACAACTACATGATCGGATGGTAGAAAGCGCCAAATTGGTGTGGTGGTTCCTAGGTGGAGCAGTTTTACTATTTCTTAATAACGGGAGGACATACTGACTTGGATTATAACTTATAAGGTCATTGTTGGATTATAAGGCTTCTACAGATGTCAGGGCTTTAAATTCGTAAATCAATAGTCTAATTTCGTAAAGATGCTCGTCTAAAAATCTCTAGCACCTGTATTTTATCAAGCAACGTGCTAGTATCATGTTTCAATATGCTTTTCCACAAGTGCGAATTCAACAACAAAAAAGCAGGCTGAGCATGATGGCCAACTCTAGCTTCGGACAAAACATAAACTACCACAACGCATTCAACCAAAAAAGTAGGTGAGAATCATGGCCTATGCTAGCTTCGGTTAAACCGCCCAAGCTGAAAGAAAAATTCTAAAAGCATCAGCTTCCCTAGAGAAAACAACAACAAACGAGTTTGTAAATTGGGAACTCTTTTGAAGGATATTATTAGTGTGTGGCTCATTATTAGCATGCTGCTTCTCTATTTTGTGAATTAATACATCATGTGGATTGATATTACCTCATATGGGGAGCCTTAGGCATGCCACTACTCGCAATCAGCATCTGGTTTGCCCTCTTAAGGTGTCTTATACACATCTGTGATGCATAAAAGCAAGCTGTTAGTGATTTACTGACTCAATCTTGGCATATGTTCTAAAGGTGCCCTGAAGCTAGCATGCTTGACATCTGTGTGGCTATTTTCAACCCTCTATCAAAAATTTTTTAATATTGCATTGTTGAGCATAGCAACCTCATTTGTGTCAGAGGATATTTCCAAGAATGCTAGTAAGCGTTCTAGTTCAGGTAACACGACCATCTCATAAATAAAACGATAGTAACCAGGGAAATGATCATCAAGTAATATCGAGTGGAACAAATATGTAGCTTTATCTAGACCACCTCGGTTGGTCGGAAGATAAAATGTGAAGCAATTCGTTGCTTAAACTCTAATGAAAAAAATGGTGGTGGGGGGCTTGTACTACGAGTCGGCTAGATTTATTCCGGATAATGTTGTTGCAAGACACCTATGGATGAAAGAGAATAAGAAATCAACTTGTACTTACTCTATTTGTAGAGTTCATCACATATTGGTCGTGTAAATAATCTGAATAGAGGCCATTTATATTTTCCTGCAGCCCAAGAAAAAGAAAATTTAAGAAAAGGCTAGTGATACAACCAGCTGACAGATTGAACATGCTATCCAGCCTCTAAGGAATTTCAAAGAGACCAAAAGTTAAGTGGTTTGACTTCAATATGAACACACGGAGTCCATTTCCTGATAAAATAGACACCAACTCTTCAGTATTACCTATCTCACCAGGCTGAAACGAGAAGACACATAAATCTAGCAAAAGCACGAGCATCTAAGAATTTCTAGCAAGGCATCCAGACAGAGGAAAGACGTACTTGGTCTGGGAACTCCCTTGGGGAGAATGGGGTTTGTGTGTACACGGCTAGCCTAATTTTCCATTCCTTGTAGAAATCAAACCGGGATAGATCAGTGCAGGCATAACTCAAACTGAATTAGCAAGGATAATAGAAAGTAGCATAAACCTAAAATTCAACTTACCCAAGGGCAACCGATTTGCATTATAAGCTACAATCCCTTTATCTGTTTGACTCAATGGAGAAACGGAAAATAGTAGTAACTGACGTGCATAGTCGAGAGAAGATATACACATATGAAATAGCATAAGAGAAATAACAGTTTTTACATTCACGCTGCACTTTACTCTTAAGACACAATCTAGGTCTGTCTTTAAATAATATGATATGCCAACACCTAAATATGGGCCACTATATCTTGGTTCCCATGGGGTTTGAAGTAAAGCAATAAATGTCTATGCACCTGCCACTTCTCTGAAGAATACACTTCTATAACCGAGCTACAAATGAAATTTCAAAACTGCAAAATATCACACAAAATATTGCATCAATGTGCATCATATCTATTCCAGGCTGATCAATCATCGAAATAAAAAAAATTATGCAAACGCCAAAGCTTGATAAGCAGATTGAGGTTAGCAGAAAATCAATCCATTAGCAAAATTTGATAAGCAGCAAGATCTCGATTTATCAGCATGAATAGGATGAAAAAAAATCATATTAACTCACAGGTCCAAGAAAAGGGAACTCCCTTACTACATATCAAGAAAAATGGCAAAGGCTTACCTAGACGCAATGTACTCGTTTCTCTCTGGAGGGGTGACCGTGCTTCTCCCGTTCAGCAGCAAACTGCACATGGACTGGAGTAGCACATATGTGAGAAAACTCAAGATATGAGAAATTTCAACATAGGTGGTCTAATTCATAGCTCTGCCCCAGATCTCAGCAGTCCTAACACCCACAAACATAGAATAGCATTTTTAGCATAAAGGAACAAATCACAAACCAAAATCGTGGGAAGAACAACCAAAATCCGCCCAAAAAACTCACCAATTTGGCCGAGCTGGGAGGAGAAGGCATGGCCACGTCACGAAGGTCCTACTCCACCTTGCTCCTCCTCTAGGCCAGCTCTTCCCCAAGCCCCGTCTCCGGAAGAGCTCCAACGAGTGCCTTCCACCGCCCCCACCGCCGGCTCTGCACTTTCGCCGTCGAAGACCTCCATGCGCAGGCGAGGGAAGGGGCGGCGCGACGGGAGGAAGGGGCGGCGCACGCAGACCATCGGAAGGGCGGCGCGATGGGTGGAGAAGGGGAGAGGCGGCGCGGGGTGGAGGCGGGAGGCTGCCGCACAGACCAGCGATGGCGACAACGAGGCGACCGGCGATGGCGACGACGAGGCAAGAGGGGATTGGGCTAGGGAGGGGCTGAAGGTCGGCAGAGACGCGATTGGCGGCCAGGGTTTCTACGGTGGGCTTCTTCTTTTTATATGACACAGTGAAAAAAATGTACGGCCAAGATTTGCTGGTAAAGTTGATCCAATGGTTCAGAGTTGCTAATCGCTGTGAGGCCCCCGTTGGGGGGCATCATATATACCCCTGGATGACACTACCAGCCAGCCCAATGCCCAGCTCAGGTACCTAATTGATTCAAATTTTGAATCTCGTCTGCTAGGCCCACGTGCTAAATACTAGCGTGCAGTAGCCCAGCACATGACGCAGACTGCAGTTTTCAGTTTTGCCTGTTTGTGAATGAGTTTGTAAACTGAAAATTCAAAAAGGACCTGACTCTATGTAGTATAAAGTTGTGCTCAGTCTATACACATTTCCATTTTTTCCACGGTCCGACAAAGGGCAGGCCATGCAATTGTTTTACAAAAACGCTATGTGAAATAAGAAAAGAAGTAGTGGTCCAATCAGGTACTCATGTTGATGCAATTGTGTGGTGATAGATGCGGTCACCCGGGTACTAGTGCATACCAAATACCCAAGTGGGCATTGCATGCAAATCTAGGTCTTGTGTAATAATCGTGTGTTTTTCCTATCATGCAAATATAGATATTGAAGTGGGCATTGCATGCAAATCTAGAGTATATACGAATGCAAATATCGAAGCCAGCTGGAATGTTCGTTCATGGAAAATCTGAATCAAGAGAAGAGAAGAAAAAAAGAAAAAATAAGAAGTGGAGAGATCGACTGTCCTTGTGAGTACAGGTTTGCACTGCCACCGCCTGCGCGAACTATTAATAGCGCCACCCTAACTACACTCCAAACCCAACAAGCACTCATCCTTTCACCTGTATAGAATAATATTTGCCGTAGATCTGGAATATTTTTTTCAAGATCTGCGACGTGTAATATGGCCTGGAGGGGTCAGGCTAGGCTTGTGTTGGAAGATTCACGGAAGGATCGGATCGAGCTGCATTGAGGGTCCGGGTGAGCTGACCCCGGCCGGTGGAAAACCCAAAAACCTTCGTTACTTAGCGCTAGCTAATAGATAACACTCCAATTTGCATTATTAGTTGATTCAACTTTGCCTAGATTCGTATGTACCTAGTTAATTTACTAAACTTCATGTGTATCTAACAAGTGGAGTCAACTATCATACTATGTATATGGATCAAAGATCGATGCCTCTTATTAAGGATGAAAATCCTACAAAAGAAAGTCCCTATGTTGTATGGCTCTCCTAGTTTGAATAGAAAAAAAGTCAATGGTTCATATGAATTCATGTAGGATTGAAGTGGACAAGCATGACATTGCATGCAAATCTAGGTCTTTGTGTAATAATCGTGCGTTTTTCCTATCATGCAAATCTAGGTCATGAAGTGGGCATTGCATGAAAATGTAGAGTATATGTATACGAATGCAAATATCGAAGCCAGCTGGAACGTTCGTTCATGGAAAATCTGGATCAATAGAAGAGAAGAGAAGAGAAGTGAAGTGAAGAAAAGAAAAGAAAAGAAAAGAAAAAATAAGTGGAGAGATCGAGGCAGAGTGCGACCTTTGGGGTGAAGCGGGAGACATGCATCACCTTTTTGGGTGGTTGAGTGTCCTTGTCAGTACAGACTTCCACTGGATATGACTGAAGTGGGAGCTTGCTCATGCACGAAGCAAAGTAGAAGCGTTGCAGTACTCTTGTCAGTATACCTCTATCAACTCCTCCGGCAGTGGAGTGGCAGGAGAGCAGACCTAAATTCACCGATATCTCGAGTGCAGCAGAAGAAAATCCATGCCCCGCTTCTGCGCACGTCATTTTGATATTCCCAAGAGCTGTTTGCACTGACACCTGCGCGAGCTATTAATAGCACCACACAACTACACTCCAAAACCAACAAGCACTCATCCTTCCACCTATATAGAATAATATTTTCCGTAGACCTGGAATAAATTTGTTCAAGATCTGCGACATGTAATATTGCCCGGAGGGGTCAGGCTAGGCTTGCGTTGGAAGATTCAAGGAACGATCGGATCCAGTCGCATTGAGGGTCTCGGGTCAGCTGACCCCGGCCGGTGGAAAACCCAAAAACCTTCATTACTTCGCGCTAGCTAACAGATAACACTCCGATTGTTGATTCACATATGCCTAGATTCGTATGTACCTAGTTAATTTTCTAAACTGCATGCGTATCTAACAAGGTGGAGTCAACTAAATTGGATCGAAGGGAGTACCTCTGTTCCAGTAATTACCTTTTTTTAGAAGTCAACCAAAGTGAAGTTTGACAAAACATTTAGGAGCAATAAAAACTACCAGTAAAGCGAAAACTACACGTACAAAAATC
>NW_025900742.1:0-22006 GCF_022539505.1 Lolium rigidum | reverse complement strand
TGTTGCTAAAATGGCCAACGCTGAAAATACTAAGTTGTGTGACTTCACAACCACAAATAATAATGATTTCTTATGCACACCTATTGCTCCACCTGCTACTACAGCAGAATTCTTTGAAATTAAACCTGCTTTACTTGAATCTTGTTATGCGAGAGCAATTTTACGGTGTTAGTTACGATGATCTTGCTGCCCATCTTAATAATTTTGTTGAACTATGTGAAATGCAAAAATATAAAGATGTAGATGGTGATATTATTAAACTAAAATTGTTCCCTTTCTCATTAAGAGGAAGAGCTAAAGATTGGTTGCTATCTCTGCCTAAGAATAGTATTGATTCATGGACTAAATGCAAGGATGCTTTTATTGGTAGATATTATCCCCCTGCTAAAATTATATCTTTGAGGAGTAGCATAATGAATTTTAAACAATTAGATACTGAACATGTTGCTCAAGCTTGGGAAAGAATGAAATCTCTGGTTAAAAACTGCCCAACCCATGGAGTCGACTACTTGGATGATCATCCAAACCTTCTATGCGGGACTAAATTTTTCTTCACGGAATTTATTGGATTCAGCTGCTGGAGGTACCTTTATGTCCATCACTCTTGGTGAAGCAACAAAGCTTCTTGATAATATGATGATCAACTACTCTGAATGGCACACGGAAAGAGCTCCACAAGGTAAGAAGGTAAATTCAGTCGAAGAAACCTCTTCCTTGAGTGATAAGATTGATGCTATTATGTCTATGCTTGTGAATGATAGGACTAATATTGATCCTAATAATGTTCCATTAGCTTCATTGGTTGCACAAGAAGAACATGTTGATGTAAACTTCATTAAAAATAATAATTTCAACAACAATGCTTACCGGAACAATTCTAGTAACAACTATAGGCCATATCCTTATAATAATGGCAACGGCTATGGTAATTCTTATGGGAATTCTTACAACAATAATAGGAATTCACCCCTGGACTTGAAGCCATGCTTAAAGAATTTATTAGTACACAAACTGCTTTTAACAAATCTGTTGAAGAAAAGCTTGGGAAAATTGATATACTTGCTTCTAAAGTTGATAGTCTTGCTTCTTGATGTTGATCTTTTGAAATCGAAAGTTTTGCCTAATGAGAATCATCATAATAAAATTGTTACTACAGCAAATGCCATTCAAGTTAGAATTAATGAGAATATAAGATTAATGGCTGAACTGCGTGCTAGGTGGGATAGAGAAGAAAATGAAAAACTAGCTAAAGAGAAGAATGTAGCTAAAGTTTGGACTATTACCACCACTTGTAATGCTAATGCTACACATGTTGCTGCACCTCCTACTAATACTAATAAAAGAATTGGTGTTAGCAATGTTTCTACTTCTAATGCAAAGCGCGAGAAACGCACTGAACTGCTAAAACTGCTGAAACTGCCTGTGATAAAGCTGCTGAAATTGGGGATGATGATCCCATTGCTTTAGATTATAATGGTTTGAATTTTGATGATTGCCACATCTCTGAAGTTATAAAGTTCTTGCAAAAACTTGCTAAAAGTCCTAATGCTAGTGCTATAAATTTGGCTTTCACACATCATATTACAAATGCTCTCATTAAAGCTAGAGAAGAGAAACTAGAGCGTGAAGCCTCTATTCCTAGAAAGCTAGAGGATGGTTGGGAGCCCATCATTAAGATGAAGGTTAAAGATTTTGATTGTAATGCTTTATGTGATCTTGGTGCAAGTATTTCTGTTATGCCTAAGAAAATTTATAATATGCTTGACTTGCCACCGTTGAAAAATTGTTATTTGGATGTTAATCTTGCTGATCATTCTACAAAGAAACCTTTGGGTAAAGTTGATAATGTTCGCATTACCGTTAACAATAATCTTGTTCCCGTTGATTTTGTTGTCTTGGATATTGAATGCAATGCATCTTGTCCCATTATATTGGGAAGACCTTTTCTTCGAGCTGTTGGTGCTATTATTGATATGAAGGAAGGTAATATAAAATATCAATTTCCTCTCAAGAAAGGTATGGAACACTTCCCTAGAAAGAGAATGAAGTACCCTTTTGATTCCATTATGAGAACAAATTATGATGTTGACACTTCGTCTCTTGATAATACTTGATGCACACTTTCTGCGCCTAGCTGAAAGGCGTTAAAGAAAAGCGCTTATGGGAGACAACCCATGTTTTTACTTACAGTACTTTGTTTTTATTTTGTGTCTTGGAAGTTGTTTACTACTGTAGCAACCTCTCCTTATCTTAGTTTTGTGTTTTGTTATGCCAAGTTAAGCCGTTGATAGAAAAGTAAGTACTAGATTTGGATTACTGCACAGTTCCAGATTTCTTTGCTGTCACGAATCTGGGTCCACCTCCCTGTAGGTAGCTCAGAAAATTAAGCCAATTTACGTGCATGATCCTCAGATATGTATGCAACTTTCATTAAATTTGGGCATTTACATTTGAGCAAGTCTGGTGCCATTTTAAAATTCGTCAATACGAGCTGTTCTGTTTTGACAGATTCTGCCTTTTATTTCGCATTGCCTCTTTCGCTATGTTGGATGAATTTCTTTGATCCACTAATGTCCAGTAGCATTATGCAATATCCAGAAGTGTTAAGAATGATTGTGTCACCTCTGAATATGTTAATTTTTATTGTGCACTAACCCTCTAATGAGTTGTTTCGAGTTTGGTGTGGAGGAAGTTTTCAAGAATCAAGAGAGGAGTATGATGCAACATGATCAAGGAGAGTGAAAGCTCTAAGCTTGGGGATGCCCCGGTGGTTCACCCCTGCATATATCAAGAAGACTCAAGCGTCTAAGCTTGGGGATGCCCAAGGCATCCCCTTCTTCATCGACAACATTATCAGGTTCCTCCCCTGAAACTATATTTTTATTCCATCACATCTTATGTGCTTTTTCTTGGAGCGTCGGTTTGTTTTTGTTTTTGTTTTGTTCTAATAAAATGGATCCTAGCATTCACTTTATGGGAGAGAGACACGCTCCGCTGTAGCATATGGACAAGTATGTCCTTGGTTTCTACTCATAGTATTCATGGCGAAGTTTCTCCTTCGTTAAATTGTTATATGGTTGGAATTGGAAAATGATACATGTAGTAATTGCTATAAATGTCTTGGGTAATGTGATACTTGGCAATTGTTGTGCTCATGTTTAAGCTCTTGCATCATATGCTTTGCACCCATTAATGAAGAAATACATAGAGCATGCTAAAATTTGGTTTGCATATTTGGTTTCTCTAAGGTCTAGATAATTTCTAGTATTGAGTTTGAACAACAAGGAAGACGGTGTAGAGTCTTATAATGTTTTCAATATGTCTTTTATGTAAGTTTTGCTGCACCGGTTCATCCTTGTGTTTGTTTCAAATAAGCCTTGCTAGCCTAAACCTTGTATCGAGAGGGAATACTTCTCATGCATCCAAAATACTTGAGCCAACCACTATGCCATTTGTGTCCACCATACCTACCTACTACATGGTATTTTCCGCCATTCCAAAGTAAATTGCTTGAGTGCTACCTTTAAAATTCCATCATTCACCTTTGCAATATATAGCTCATGGGACAAATAGCTTAAAAACTATTGTGGTATTGAATATGTAATTATGCACTTTATCTCTTATTAAGTTGCTTGTTGTGCGATAACCATGTTTACTTGGGGACGCCATCAACTATTCATTGTTGAATTTCATGTGAGTTGCTATGCATGTTCGTCTTGTCGGAAGTAAGGGCGATCTACACTGAGTTGAATGGTTTGAGCATGCATATTGTTAGAGAAGAACATTGGGCCGCTAACTAAAGCCATGATCCATGGTGGAAGTTTCAGTTTTGGACAAACATCCTCAAATCTCTAATGAGAAAAGAATTAATTGTTGTTGAATGCTTAAGCATTAAAAGAGGAGTCCATTATCTGTTGTCTATGTTGTCCCGGTATGGATGTCTAAGTTGAGAATAATCAAAAGCGAGAAATCCAAATGCGAGCTTTCTCCTTAGACCTTTGTACGGGCGGCATAGAGGTACCCCTTTGTGATACTTGGTGAAAGCATATGTATTGCGGTGATAATCCGGGTAGTCCAAGCTAATTAGGACAAGGTGCGGGCACTATTGGTACACTATGCATGAGGCTTGCAACTTATAAGATATAATTTACATGATGCATATGCTTTATTACTACCGTTGACAAAATTGTTTCATGTTTTCAAAATCAAAGCTCTAGCACAAATATAGCAATCGATGCTTTTCCTCTATGGAGGACCATTCTTTTACTTTCAATGTTGAGTCAGTTCACCTATTTCTCTCCACCTCAAGAAGCAAACACTTGTGTGAACTGTGCATTGATTCCTACATACTTGCTTATTGCACTTATTATATTACTCTATGTTGACAATATCCATGAGATATACATGTTATAAGTTGAAAGCAACCGCTGAAACTCAATCTTCTTTTGTGTTGCTTCAATACCTTTACTTTGAATTATTGCTTTATGAGTTAACTCTTATGCAAGACTTATTGATGCTTGTCT
Organism: Lolium rigidum; assembly: GCF_022539505.1. Lineage (NCBI taxonomy): Eukaryota > Viridiplantae > Streptophyta > Magnoliopsida > Poales > Poaceae > Lolium > Lolium rigidum. The sequence goes on along the minus strand of NW_025900742.1, from coordinate 17,483 downwards.
TGAAGTGCTATTCATGAAAAGTCTTTGCTATATGATTCACTTGTTTACTCATGTCATATACATTGTTTTGATCGCTGCATTCACTACATATGCTTTACAAATAGTATGATCAAGATTATGATGGCATGTCACTCCGGAAATTATCCGTGTTATCGTTTTACCCGCTCGGGACGAGCGGAACTAAGCTTGGGGATGCTGATACATCTCCGACGTATCGATAATTTCTTATGTTCCATGCCACATTATTGATGTTATCTACATGTTTTATGCACACTTTATGTCATATTCGTGCATTTTACGGAACTAACCTATTAACAAGATGCCGAAGTGCCGATTCTGTCGTTTTCTGCTGTTTTTGGTTTCAGAAATCCTAGTAAGGAAATATTCTCGGAATTGGACGAAATCAACGCCCAGGGGCCTATTTTTCCACGAAGCTTCCAGAAGTCCGAAGACGAAACGAAGTGGGGCCACAGGGTGCCCAAACCCTAGGGTGGCGCGGCCCCCCCCTTGGCCGCGCCGCCCTGTCATCTGGGGCCCCTGTGCCCCCTCTTGACTTGTCCTTCCGCCTACTTAAAGCCTCCATGACGAAACCCCCAGTACCGAGAGCCACGATACGGAAAACCTTCCAGAGACGCCGCCAACGCCGATCCCATCTCGGGGGATCCAGGAGATCGCCTCCGGCACCCTGCCGGAGAGGGGAATCATCTCCCGGAGGACTCTACGCCGCCATGGTCGCCTCCGGTGTGATGTGTGAGTAGTCTACCCCTGGACTATGGGTCCATAGCAGTAGCTAGATGGTTGTCTTCTCCCCATTGTGCTATCATTGTCGGATCTTGTGAGCTGCCTAACATGATCAAGATCATCTATCCGTAATTCTATATGTTGCGTTTGTTGGGATCCGATGAATAGAGAATACTTGTTATGTTGATTATCAAAGCTATGTCTATGTGTTGTTTATGATCTTGCATGCTCTCCGTTATTAGTAGATGCTCTGGCCAAGTTGATGCTAGTAACTCCAAGAGGGAGTATTTATGCTCGATAGTGGGTTCATGCCTCCGTGAATGCTGGAGGAGTGACAAGAACCACTAAGGTTATGGATGTCTTGTTGCCACTAGGGATAAAACATTAGTGCTATGTTCAAGGATGTAGTCACTAGTTACATTACGCGCAATACTTAATGCAATTGTGTGTTGTTAGCAACTTAATACTTGGAGGGGTTCGGATGATAACTCTGAAGGTGGACTTTTTAGGCATAGATGCATGCTTGGATGGCGGTCTATGTACTTTGTCGTAATGCCCAATTAAATCTCACAATACTCATCATGATATGTATGTGCATGGTCATGCTCTCTTTATTTGTCAATTGCCCAAGCTGTAATTTGTTCACCCAACATGCTTGTTTGTCTTATGGGAGAGACACCTCTAGTGAGCTGTGGACCCCGGTCCAATTCTCTTTACTTGAAATACAATCTCTTGCAATACTTGTTCTACTTGTTTTTACGCAAACAATCATCTTCCACACAATACGGTTAATCCTTTGTTACAGCAAGCCGGTGAGATTGACAACCTCACCTGTTTCGTTGGGGCAAAGTACTTTGGTTGTGTTGTGCGGGTTCCACGTTGGCGCCGGAATCCCTGGTGTTGCGCCGCACTACATCCCGCCGCCATCAACCTTCAACGTGCTTCTTGACTCCTACTGGTTCGATAAACCTTGGTTTCTTACTGAGGGAAACTTGCTGCTGTACGCATCACACCTTCCACTTGGGGTTCCCAACGAGCGTGTGCTTTACGCGTCATCGGAAATCCAAGTTAACTCATTTACATGACATTATTTTTTCCATGAAGCAAAGTTAACGCACCTATCAATTGGTACATTTTGGAGTGACTAAGAAGGATCCAGGCTTACTTATTCGTTTTCACGTGTAAAACTTGTCTAAATCTTGGTCAAACAAAATTGGCAGAAAATTCAAAAAAAAAATAGAAAAATGAAAAACCAAAGCACATAGTCTTCTTATGTCATATAGTAAGCATTAAAGTTGATAAACAAGGTCTAGACATATTCAAACCATACAAATCATGTATCTACCCGCTAACCCCTAAACTATGTCTTAAGAAGTCAAGCATGAAGATAAGTGGTTTTGGGTTTCAAACATGGAAATTTCAAAAACCTCCCAAAAACTTCATTTTAGGGTGACTAATTAAGAAGGATACAGGCTTCCCTTTTCATTTTCATGTTCTATACTTGTTTAAATCTTGGTCAAACCTAGGATTTGACCAAGATTCAAATGTGCATCAAAATTCCAAAAAAAATCAGAAAAATGAAAAACCAAAGCACATAGTTTTCTTATGTCACATACATATATATAGTAAGCATTCAAAAGTTGATAAACAAGGTCTAGCTAGACATATTCAAATAAGACAAATCATGTATCTACCCCTCTAAAACCATAAACTCTGTCTTATGAAGTCAAGCATGAAGAGAAGTGGTTTTTGGTTTCAAACATGGAAATTTCAAAAACCTCCCAAAATTAAAGCTTCATTTTAGAGTGACTAGTTAAGAAGGATCCAGGCTTACCTTTTCATTTTCATGTTTTAAACTTGTTTAAATCTTGGTCAAACCTAGGATTTGACCAATATTCAAATGGGCATAAAATAAAAAATAAATAAAATAAAAAACCAAAGCACATAGTCTTCTTATGTCATATAGTAAGCATTCAAGTTCATAAACAAGGTCTAGACATATTCAAACCAGACAAATCATGTACCCCCTAACCCTAAACTTTGTCTTAATTATATATGAAGTCAAGCATGAAGCAGAGAGAAGTGTGGTTTTGGGTTTCAAACATGGAAATTTCAAAAACCTCCCAAAAAGCTTCATTTTAATTAGACTGGCTGGTTAATTAAGAAGGATCCATGATTAATTACCTTTTCATTGTCATGTTTTAAACTTGTTTAAATCTTGGTCGAACCTAGGATTTGACCAAGATTCAAATGGGCATAAAAATTCAGAAAAAATCGAAAGAATGAAAAACCAAAGCACATAGCCTTGTTATGTCATATAGTAAGCATTCAAATTGATAAACATGGTCTAGACATATTCAAACCAGAAAAATCATGTATCTACCCCTAACCCTAAACTCTGTCTTATGAAGTCAAGCATGAACGAAGTACGGTGGTTTTGGGTTTCAAACATGGTAAATTCAAGAACCTCCCAAAAGCTTCATTTTAGAGTTACTAAGAGAAAGATCCAGACTTAATTACCTTATCATTTTCACATGTTAAACTTGTTTAAATCTTGCTCAACAAACCTAGGATTTTACCAAGATTCTCAAATGGGCATAAAATCAAAAAATGAAATACCAATGCACATAGTCCTCTTATGTCATATAGTAAGCATTCAAGTTGATAAACAAGGTCTAGACATATTCAAACAAGACAAATCATGTATCTACCCCCTATCGACCCTAAACTTCGTCTTATGAAGTCAAGCATGAAGAGAAGTGGTTTTGGGTTTCAAACATGGAAATTTCAAAAACCTCCCAAAATTCAGCTTCATTTTAGAGCGACTAAGAAGGATCGATGCTTACCTTTTCATTTCCATGTTTTAAACTTATTTAAATCTTGGTCAAACCTAGGATTTGACCAAGATTCAAATGGGCATAAAAATTCGGACAAAAAATCTAAAGAATGAAAAACCAAAGCACATAGCCTTCTTAATTATGTCATATAGTAAACACTCAAGTTGATAAACAAGGTCTAGACATATTCAAACCGGAAAAATCATGTGTATATCTACCCCTAACCCTAAACTCTGTCTTATGAAGTCAATCATGAAGAGAATTGGTTTTGGGTTTCAAACATGGAAATTTCAAGTACGTCCCAAAAGCTTCATATATTTTAGAGTGACTAATTAAGAAGGATCTTGGCTTACGTTTTCATTTTCATGCTTGAAACTTGTTTAAATCTTGGTTGAACCTAGGATTTGACCAGAATCAAATGTGCATAAAATTCTTAAAAAAAATAGAAAAATGAAAAACAAAAGCACATGGTCTTCTTATGTCATATAGTAAGCATTCAAGTTGATAAACAAGGTTTAGACATATTCAAACCGGACAAATCATGTATCTACCCCCTAACCCTAAACTCGGTCTTATGAAGTCTAGCATGAGGAGAAGTCGTTTTGGGTTTCAAACGTTTAAGCCAAAAGCCCCATTTCAAATATTTCAAACTTATTCAAATTTGGTTCAAATTTGAAAGACACACTAAGTTATAGCACACATAGTGCATACATTCTCACACATACTGCACTAGATGCTAACCCGGCCTATAGTTTGAGGCCATTGGATGAGGTCGAAAAAAATCTTGGATTAGAAATGGGGTTGTTCGAACCCCGTAGTTGGATTTTTTGAACCTTGATCTGTAGTACTGGGGCAAAACCCTAGTTTAACCTATTTAATTATAGATTCGTAGGTCGATTTTTCTACCTTTTTATTATTACTATGCAGCACATGTGTGTTTGCCCGTCGAGTGAAACTCGGAGGAAGAGGGATCACTCGGAAGGAGAGAAGAAGGGAGAGAATTATGGTGTCTCCCCTTTTCGGGTGATGATGTTGACTTTTGTGCAGGGTTTGTCAGTGAGCAGGAGGTGCGAGCGAGCGAGCGAGCGAGCGAGTCGAGCGAGGCCGAGAATGAGAGAGATTTGTTTTTTTTTTGTGAGAGGGACAACCGAAGGATCCAGAAGGACCCACAGACTTCCAATACGCATCCTGATGCGTCTTCTCTTGACAAAGAAAATGGCTGGGAGTTTGCGTACCTATTGCACGTGACTTGTGCTCACTGAAGTGTGGGACCTCACGCATGGGCACCACACGTAAGTGACGGACCTGTTGGTGTAAAAGCTCGGTTGATTATTATAGTGCATTAGAACAAAGTTTCCTATGGATTCAAGGGTAGGAAATCCAAGTTAACTCATTTACATGACATTATTTTTTCCATGAAGCAAAGTTAACGCACCTATCAATTGGTACATTTTGGAGTGACTAAGAAGGATCCGGGCTTACTTATTCGTTTTCACGTGTAAAACTTGTCTAAATCTTGGTCAAACAAAATTGGCGAGAAAATTCAAAAAAAAACAGAAAAATGAAAAACCAAAGCACATAGTCTTCTTATGTCATATAGTAAGCATTAAAGTTGATAAACAAGGTCTAGACATATTCAAACCATACAAATCATGTATCTACCCGCTAACCCCTAAACTATGTCTTAAGAAGTCAAGCATGAAGAGAAGTGGTTTTGGGTTTCAAACATGGAAATTTCAAAAACCTCCCAAAAACTTCATTTTAGGGTGACTAAGAAGGATACAGGCTTCCCTTTTCATTTTCATGTTCTATACTTGTTTAAATCTTGGTCAAACCTAGGATTTGACCAAGATTCAAATGTGCATCAAAATTCCAAAAAAAATCGGAAAAATGAAAAACCAAAGCACATAGTTTTCTTATGTCACATACATATATATAGTAAGCATTCAAAAGTTGATAAACAAGGTCTAGCTAGACATATTCAAATAAGACAAATCATGTATCTACCCCTCTAAAACCATAAACTCTGTCTTATGAAGTCAAGCATGAAGAGAAGTGGTTTTTGGTTTCAAACATGGAAATTTCAAAAACCTCCCAAAATTAAAGCTTCATTTTAGAGTGACTAGTTAAGAAGGATCCAGGCTTACCTTTTCATTTTCATGTTTTAAACTTGTTTAAATCTTGGTCAAACCTAGGATTTGACCAATATTCAAATGGGCATAAAATAAAAAAATAGATAAAATAAAAAACCAAAGCACATATTCTTCTTATGTCATATAGTAAGCATTCAAAAGTTCATAAACAAGGTCTAGACATATTCAAACCAGACAAATCATGTACCCCCTAACCCTAAACTTTGTCTTAATTATATATGAAGTCAAGCATGAAGCAGAGAGAAGTGTGGTTTTGGGTTTCAAACATGGAAATTTCAAAAACCTCCCAAAAAGCTTCATTTTAATTAGACTGGCTGGTTAATTAAGAAGGATCCATGATTAATTACCTTTTCATTGTCATGTTTTAAACTTGTTTAAATCTTGGTCGAACCTAGGATTTAACCAAGATTCAAATGGGCATAAAAATTCAGAAAAAAATCGAAAGAATGAAAAACCAAAGCACATAGCCTTCTTATGTCATATAGTAAGCATTCAAATTGATAAACATGGTCTAGACATATTCAAACCAGAAAAATCATGTATCTACCCCTAACCCTAAACTCTGTCTTATGAAGTCAAGCATGAAAAGAAGTACGGTGGTTTTGGGTTTCAAACATGGTAAATTCAAGAACCTCCCAAAAGCTTCATTTTAGAGTTACTAAGAGAAAGATCCAGACTTAATTACCTTATCATTTTCACATGTTAAACTTGTTTAAATCTTGCTCAACAAACCTAGGATTTTACCAAGATTCTCAAATGGGCATAAAAATCAAAAAATGAAATACCAATGCACATAGTCCTCTTATGTCATATAGTAAGCATTCAAGTTGATAAACAAGGTCTAGACATATTCAAACAAGACAAATCATGTATCTACCCCCTATCGACCCTAAACTTCGTCTTATGAAGTCAAGCATGAAGAGAAGTGGTTTTGGGTTTCAAACATGGAAATTTCAAAAACCTCCCAAAATTCAGCTTCATTTTAGAGCGACTAAGAAGGATCGATGCTTACCTTTTCATTTCCATGTTTTAAACTTGTTTAAATCTTGGTCAAATCTAGGATTTGACCAAGATTCAAATGGGCATAAAATAAAAAAACCGAAAAATGAAAAACCAAAGCGCACATAGTCTTCTTATATGTCATATAGTAAGCATTAAAGTTGATAAACAAGGTCTAGACATATTCAAACTAGCTAGACAAATCATGTATCTACCCCTAACCCCTAAACTCTGTCTTATGACGAAGTCAAGCATGAAGATAAGTGGTTTTAGGTTTCAAACATGGAAATTTCAAAAACCTCCCAAAAACTTCATTTTAGGGTGACTAATTAAGAAGGATACATGCTTCCCTTTTCATTTTCATGTTCTATATATACTTGTTTAAATCTTGGTCAAACCTAGGATTTGACCAAGATTCAAATGTGCATCAAAATTCCAAAAAATATCAGAAAAATGAAAAACCAAAGCACATAGTTTTCTTATGTCATATAGTAGCATTAAAGTTGATAAACAAGGTCTAGACATATTCAAACAAGAAAAATCATGTATCTACTCCCTAACCCTAAACTTTGTCTTATGTAGTCAAGCATGAAGAGAAGTGGTTTTGGGTTTCAAATATGGAAATTTCAAAAACCTACCAAAAGCTTCATTTTAGAGTGACTAAGAAGGATCAATGCTTACCTTTTCATTTTCATATTTTAAACTTGTTTAAATCATTGTCAAACCAGGATTTGACCAAGATTTAAATGGGCATAAAATTAAAAAAATCAGAAAAATGAAAAACAAAAGCACATAGTCTTCTTATGTCACATATATATATAGTAAGCATTCAAAAGTTGACAAACAAGGTCTATACATATTCAAATAAGACAAATCATGTATCTACCCCTAACCCTAAACTCTGTCTTATGAAGTCAAGCATGAAGAGAAGTGGTTTTTGGTTTCAAACATGGAAATTTCAAAAACCTCCCAAAAGCTTCATTTTAGAGTGACTAAGAAGGATCCAGGCTTACCTTTTCATTTTCATGTTTTAAACTTGTTTAAATCTTGGTCAAACCTAGGATTTGACCAATATTAAAATGGGCATAAAATAAAAAAATAAAAAAAACCAAAGCACATAGTCTTCTTATGTCATATAGTAAGCATTCAAGTTCATAAACAAGGTCTAGACATATTCAAACCAGACAAATCATGTATCTACCCCCTATCGACCCTAAACTTCGTCTTATGAAGTCAAGCATGAAGAGAAGTGGTTTTGGGTTTCAAACATGGAAATTTCAAAAACCTACCAAAAGCTTCATTTTAGAGCGAGTAAGAAGGATCGATGCTTATCTTTTCATTTTCATGTTTTAAACTTATTTAAATCTTGGTCAAACCTAGGATTTGACCAAGATTCAAATGGGCATAAAAATTCAGACAAAAATCTAAAGAATGAAAAACCAAAGCACGTACATAGCCTTCTTAATTATGTCATATAGTAAACATTCAAGTTGATAAACAAGGTCTAGACATATTCAAACCAAAAAATCGTGTATCTACCCCTAACCCTAATTAAACTCTGTCTTATGAAGTCAAGCATGAAGAAAAGTGGTTTTGAGTTTCAAGCATGCATGGAAATTTCGAGAACCTCCCAAAAGCTTCATTTTAGAGTGACTACGAAGGATCCATGCTTACACCTTTTCATTTTCAAGTTTTAAACTTGTTTAAAACCTGGTCAAACCTGGGATTTGACCAAGATTCAAATGGGCATAAAATTCAAAAAAAATAGATAAATGAAAAACCATAGCACATAGTCTTCTTATGTCATATAGTAAGCATTCAAGTGGATAAACAAGCTCTAGACATACTGAAACCAGACAAATCATGTATCTACCCCTATCCCTAAACTATGTCTTATGAAGTCTAGCATGAAAAGAAGTGGTTTTGGGTTTCAAACATGGAAATTTCAAAAACCTCCCAAAAGCTTCATTTTGGATTGACTAAGGAGGATCCAGGCTTACTTTTTCATTTTCATGTTTTAAACTTGTTTAAATCTAGGTCAAACCTAGGATTTGACCAAGATTCAAATGGACATAAAAAATCAACAAGTTTACAACAGCACACAAAATAAACATGAAATTACATCTAAATCCCTAACTTTTACATGGAGGACCCCAGGCTGAAAGCAAGAAATGCGATCGGGTCTTGAATCTTGATGCGTCTTCTCTTGACAAAGAAGATCGATGGGAGTTTGCGTACGTACAGCACGTCACTTGTGCTCACTGAAGTGTGGGACATTGCGGTGACCCAGCGTACCACTGCATGGTGTAGTACACAAGTCGTTGACATAACACAAGTGAAACACCGTTCCACTCATATTACATCCCTCAGAGTGGTACAACAGAAACATATGCGAGTCCAAGGTATGTCTATAGAAGGATACACAATCTGTTTACATAAGATCAACACAACCTCCTACTTTACAGTGAGGTAAAACTTCAAATAAAGCTCCAGAAGAACGACTCGTAGTCTATCTTATAGGTAACTCAAGTTTAAGAGCTAATTGGCTTGCTATAGAAATCTAGCTACTTAGGTGCTAGGATTAGGGAAATGTTCCCTTCTATTAATAGTCTAAGTTTCCACTCTAGCTGATGCAAAAGTTGACTTCATTGACTTCTTTGATTGGATTCTTTATCTTGTTGCAGTTGACTCCTTTGTCTTCGAGTTCCACGGTAGTTTCTCCTTCGGTGCCTCCATAGCTAAGCAGGGGATTTAAGAGTGGGATGAGTACGAGCGTACTCAACAAGTTCATATTAGGAAATAGGTGTATCATGCACTAGCTACAACCATAGACCAGAAAGTCATAGGCCAATGCAAGTTTTCATAAAAATTTCTTCAAAAGGTTTATTTTATTCGAAAACTATGCCCGTCGATCTTCACGGAGTTGACTAGAACTTCGTGGAGTTCCTTTCTGCCGCGTTCGCGAGTTCCTTCCCGGAACAGGGAGTGACAGTCACAATTCTTGATACCCTCTGCAGAGGTGCGTTACTTTACCCCACAAGAGATCTTAACCATGTTGCCGGCCGAGAGTATGTCCCCGTCCACACTTCCTTTGGTGTGAGGCCCAGTATAAGATCCAAGCCAATCACTGCCTTCTCCGCGACTGCAAACCCACCCTTTTGTCCACCCGCACACCCCCAGTAGACTTCTCCCGATAATACGGCTTTACTCACGGTGTACTTTGGACAATCCTTCATAGATCGTAGAGCCATCATCACTAATGGATGGGGATTTAAAAGGCCATCCCAACCTACGGCAGTGCCTCCAACACCCTGCCGGCTCTACCAATCCGTTGGCGTGCAGAAGGGAAAAGATACAGCTGACTTCCCCAGAGCCATTATAGATCTTATGGATAACGCGATATGTACGGCGCTAGAATCACTGGACGGCATTGGTAATTAATCGATATAACCCATTGCAATGGAACCTCCACCATATCAACACATACCATGGTTCCATTGCCCACCACATAGTCATATTCATAATTGTAAAATAATATTTGCTTTTCAATGCATGAGTGATAAGTATAGTACTTTGCATATAGTTTGATAAAAATAATCAAATGACATGAGCAAGCGATGAACTTGCCTTTCTTGACTGCAAGATTATGCGAGGCAAAAGCTTCGATACGTGATAACTCCAAATTCTGAAATACCATCATCGTCCAGTAAGGACAATGTTTAAAGAACTGGCAAAGATGCTATAATGCATAGTATGAGATGCAATCGTCCCGAGCGTAACCTAACCTCGATGATTTAGGATGTATGAGTTGAAAAGATTTCTTTAGGGTTGGTTGTACTTTTAGGATGGTTCTCAAACAAGGTTCTTATTAGGGTTTGGTTAAATTAACATCTTAACAAGTGATATATGACATCATAACAATCTTACACATAAAGAATAGTGGTGGAATAATATGTAAAGAATAGTTGTCCATTTTAAGTTCTACCAAACATGGTTGATGATTACTTATACGATACTTCAAAAGAATAACTTTTGAAGAACATGTTGTTTAAGAAATATTTAGTATTTCAAAGAAGGATAGGGCTTCTAAGGTTTGATTGTCATTTGTACTTTAAAAGAATAACTTTTGAAGAACAGGTTAAATAAGAATATGAACTACTATGCATAGGAGCTATGGCTTTCTAGGGTTTACTATTGAATTCATTTAGTTCACCAATAGGAACTACTTGGGTTCTTTAAGTAGAATGGGTTTATATGTAGCAGGTATTGATATGGTTATAACCATGGTTTCCCATATACATCATATCAAAGGATGGTTATTAAGATGGTTCTATAAATTAGCTATTAGGGTTTACTATGGTTTCACAATTGTTTCACTAAGTAATCACTAATAGTTTCTAAGCTAAGTGACTTATCATTTCCTAAGTAGGGTTTAGTTGATTAGGAGCATGTAATGTGATTTGCTACACAATGTTGGTATTAGGGTTTATTATTATGGTGCTACTAAATTATGATGGTTGAGGTTGATCCTAATGGTATGGTATATAGGATTGATGATCAATGGTGCTAACAAGTGGTAACAGGCTAGGGTTTATACCTAAGTGATGCTAGTGAATCATATAGGTTTTAATTAAGAATAGGAACATGAAATGATAATCTCATGTGACTTGGTTTATGCTAATGGATCATAAGCATGCATTCAATTGTTGCTTATTAGGGTGCTATATCACTACAAGAAAAACCCCGCTACAACAACGCATACTTGGCAACCATTTAAATATTCGTTGCAAAATTTTATGATAGATACGCGTATATGTGTTGCAGTCCACATCCGTTGTCCATGTTACGGATTGCAACTCTGGAAGAAGGAAACTAAAAGCCCAGCCCACCAATCACGACTACCATACCCCATCTGCCACGAACGAGGGATTAGCGCACAACCGCACGCTGCAGTCCCAACCCCTTGCAATCCCAAACCTAGCCGCCTCTTCCCTCTCTCATCTAACTCACCTCACGGCAGTTCGTGATGCGGTGATCCCTCCCCGCCGGTGACCAGTGGCCTCAGGTTACAAGATGGACGTTCTGGAGGCGCCAAGGGGTCCCTGGCGTAGTAACTTGTAAGATCCCTTACTGCCATGGTGGTGGCGTGCCGGATCTCTAGGGCGTGTCGATGAATGTCGATGTGGCCTATCCTGAGATGGTGCAAACAGCTATGGAGACGACGTGGAGATGAAGTGATTCAGGATTGAGTTCTTTTCCCGTTACTGCAGGTGAGTTACCGATTCATGTGGGAGCTAGGAGGCTTTCCGATTTTGGTGGCGACGAATTTGCGTGAAGTTCAGGTTGTAGTATTTCTTATTACCGCAGTAATATCCTTCATATTATACGTCTGATGCAGGCAAGGGCGAACCAGACAAGAAGTCCAGACCATTCGTTCTTGGTTTCTTGCGATGTGAGATCTGTCAAGGAGTGTGTTCTGATCGTTAAGGTAAGATTATCCTTCGGATGTGGTGATGCAGAACCACATGAGGTACAGCTGACAGATTAATGCAGTCTAGGATTTAGGAGATACAATCCCGTCGCTAATCATGGTCGTTTAGAGTCTCTTCAGGTATGGTGGATAAAAATATCATCAAAGTTGGAAATTTTTTTTATACTTCCCTGTTTTATTATATTTTTGTGATTCCCAAGCACTCCTTTTTTTACAGGAATTAGGCAAAGGGACGGTGAAAGGCTTTGTGGCCGTACAAAGATGTATGTTCACCTGAAATACTACACAGAAAAAAAGGTTGGATTTTTTTAGCGAGACCCCATATATATACACTCTTACATGCATGATCAGTCAATGAAAAATTATTGGTCGATCTTCCGTAGATTCATTCATTCAGATCCCATCGAGTTTATTTCTTATCCGCATTTCATCATGTATTTCCATTTGTGTGGTAGCCGCTATGGCTTGTGTGCTTGATGACCTATTTTAACTGAAAAGGATAGCAAAAGTTTATTGCATACTGACATAGCTTTGGCATCCATCCAACGTGAGTGTACGTACAAATTTGTAAGGAAGAATTTAGTATAATTTACTAACCTTCACAATTTTCTGCTACTTTCTTTTACTGAAATCGATACTTTGTACTTGCAGGTGCCATACAAGATCCCATCATCAGTAGGACTTGTTAAATTCGGATAGCAGCGTCGAGCGTGCTACGCAAAATATTAGAAAGAATATATAGGACTTGATACAATATCATATATATGTTGATGAAAGATTGTAAAATTTCTACTTTTCAGGCCATTTTCATGTATCAGATTGTGGTTACATGCAATAATAAATATTGAATTCCTTGTCATGCAATACATGCATATTCTTTGAGTTTCTGAGTTTCATTTTGTATGCCGTATATAAATTTTGTCACCTCGCTGAGAAAAAAAATCTATCAACTACTAGAGTGATCAAACAATCTAGGCAAGAAAATAATATTTTCTAAAAAAAATCACATCTGCGTGAGATGTCTCTACCAACGGATGCAACTGTTGTTCGTACACCGTAGCTACTTTGCAACGCTTGCCACATTGGTTACCAACGGACCTGTATGCGTTGCCTTGTACCCTTGCAACACCCAAAAACGCAACGCATTTTTATCCGTTGGTATATGCCTTAGCAACGCTCAAATGAACATTTAGATACATATATATGCGTTGTTGTAGGAGGGGTCTTGTTGTAGTGTATGTCAAGTAAACCTCACATGATCATATGTGACACATATTTAGGGTTTTAGAGTTAGTTCTAAGGTGGAATGATCACATGAAATAATGGGATCCAGGTCTTACTTAATTTGAAACTAGGGTTTCTAAATTGTGGTACAACTCCTAAAATGATGAGTAATAATAGAGTTGTGGTTACTAATTACTTTGAATCAAAATTAGAAATGGTTTGACCTTTTATTAATTTTCACAAGATTTAATAATTAGAGCAACTTCTATTTAGGTTTTATTAAGAATCAGGGTTTAATAATTGTTATTAAGGTTTAAAATAATTAACTTGTTAACTAAAGATGTTTAAGTAAATAAGTTTTGTATTTACCAAAATAATATTGGCTTATAATATTTTCTTGAGTTATTACTTATTTAAAGAAAATGGTAAATGGTAATTTGTAAATTAGGGTTTATGAATTACCACTAATAATTAAGTTAATGCAATTATAGTAAATAAAATTAATCTTAACATTTTACTTAGTTACTAAATAGTTAAAATTTAATTTTGGAACTTAATTATTTATTGAATTCAATTTGCATTTTAAATAAATGAAAAGGCATAATTAAAGAAGTTAAAAATAAATGAATTTTTATTTTAACACAAATTTTTATTTTATATTTTATTTGAATAGAGTTTATTTTTATGAACATTTTGATATATTATTTATATTTTTCTGAGTTGAAATGGATTTTATACAATTATGCAAAGTTCCAGTGATTTTCTGGAATTTGAAATAAATCTAAAACACTAAACGTACCGGTTCAGACCCTAGCTACTGCGACTGACGAGTGGGGTCAGGTACACGTCGACTGCCACGTTGGCGTGGACCAGTCAAAGACTACGCGGGGTCCTACAGGCCATGTTGACCTCGCCGGCGGCTTGACGCCGGCGGTCAGCGCACGGCGGCGCTGCCGTTTTATGGCTCCCCGGGATGGACTACTGGGGGTTTCCGACTCGCCTCGATTCACTGAACACGATGGTGGTGTCGCCCTACTCGGAGGACCACCCTCCGCGGCGGTATACTCCGGTGAGGTATTGAGATCGAGCTAGAGACAACGCTAAGATGCTATTTGAGTCTCAGAAGAAACGTCAGCTCACCCTGATTCTTCCTGGATGGTTGCCGGAGTCAATCGGAGCCGGAGACGACGACGAGCTCCACTTTTCTGCGGAAGACCGGCGAAAGGGAACGGACGATTGGCGACGATTGAGACCTCCTCTCCTCGATTCCTTCCACGAGGATGCTCCCTGAGACACGGCGCTTCTCCTCGACTACGCGGTGGACTCCGGGGTGGCTCCTATCGATGGCTAGCCGGAGAACAGCCGTCGGTGGTTTTTGTTGATTGCCAGAGATAGAGAGGACTAGAGGGGAAATGGAGTAGCGGAGGCGAACAAGGAGTGCTCAGAGGTCCTCCCCTTCTATTTATAGGCCGCGGCTAGGTCAGCATCGACGGCGCGTCGCCGGAGACGGTGCAGATGTTGCGATGGGGATGAACTCTATGCGGGCGCGAATCTTGGCACGATTGGGATAAGCTCGGACACGAGAAACTTGTACGAGGTTCAGAGACGGTCTGCGACGTCCGGCGGCGTGCTTATCCTCGTCGAGGACGTGGCCGAGCTCCTCCTCTGTGCTGTCGACGACGGGGAAGAAGACGATCTCGTTTTTCTTCTCGCACGATTCTTAAAGCAATCGAATCGGTATGTGGCTTTGGGCTGGGCTGTGTCTCGGCTGTGTCGGCCTGCTTCGGCTGGTGTGGTGTTGGGCTTACTTCATTCTTGGGCTGGGCTACTGGTGGTTTGGTGTGGAGATGGTTGTTGGGCTGCTGCAGTGCTGAGGTCCACCAGGGTAAGTCCTTCTCTCTTCTATTTCTTTTTTTCATTTTCTGTTTTTAATTTCTATTTTGAATTTTGTTATTTGAATTCAAATCTGATATCTATTTTGTTTTGCAGGTTCTAAACTATTTGAATATCAACATAAATTGATAATAATGCTTACTGTATTATTTTGTTTTTAAACAACCATTTTATAATTGTTTAATTTTATGTTCTCATGAGACACAAGTTAAAAGTGCAAATAGATATGAAATTTAGGGTTCAATTCAATTGCTTTTAATTTATAAATCAAACCTGTTTAAGTGCTTTAAATTTTAGATCATGTGCATGGTGAACATATTCTATTGTGCAAGTGCTTAACTATATTGATTATTCACATATAACTTAGGTATGACTAGGGTTTAACAAATGGTAAAGAGAATGGATATGGTTTATGATTTTATGTGGGGAATGGTTTATAAGGTTTAAACAAAATGGTTGGATCAACTCTATATTCACTACTCTTGCTTAACAAACTCTTGTTTGAACCATTTAAAATGAATCCAAAGCTCATTATGGTTAACTCACTTGTTAAAGTGTTGGTTTAATTATGACACAATATTCCATTTGGGCAACTAAACAAGGTGATTGGAAATCAAAGTAGAATTGGTTATTGGTTTCACTCTACTCACCAAATGGAATCTAGTCTAAAGGTATATATGGCTTGGGTTATTATTTGTGATACATGATACACAAGTTAGGAAACAATATTTTATGTGGGATGGATTCTATTTGGAAAGTTTAGGGTTTTGGTGATGCTTCACTAGTTGAAATATTGAATACGCATGAGACATGGCAGGGTTATAATTATAATCCAAAGTGATATTTGGATTGGGATTCAAATATGTATAAGCTTGATTATGTTTTAGTAGCTAGGGTTGTCCTCCTCACTTAGGTAGAACTAATGTATCAAGGCAATGCTAGGTTAGTCTCAAGTGTTTGGATAAGCAAGGTTTAAATACCATATCAATACTACACAAGGCATGAGTATTGGTCTGGATTAACTACTATTGATATATTTATCATTTCATGTGATAGATTAGATCTATGGATCACATATATATGTTTAACTTATCATCTCAATTTATAAAGTAAAATCATGCATTAGACATGATCCACTTATTCCTCACTAATCTCTCTTCTTTAATACTTCTTTCAACACACTCAATTAGATTCTTAGGGTTTATGATCATCACCCAATTTGTAATGATCAAAGTATTGGCCTCATAATAATTCATTAGTAAATCATGGTTCTCTATCCAAGATCAAGTATAAGTCCATATACTTGAGTATACCTCTTTAGGTTGAGCTCTTCTGGATAGGTAGGGTTCCTCTAGGATTTATGATCATTACCAAGTTGTAATGATCACAACACTTGCCTCTCTATAATTACTAGAAGAATAGGTTCTTGCTTACCATCAAGTGTTAGCTAGGTCAAGTAGGGTTTAATACTTGACTTTATTTCTTGTATCATTAATTAGTATCAACAATTATCTCCCTTGGACAAGGTTTAAATATTTAGTTAGGTTCTATTGAATGCATAATATAAGCATATGAATAGTTCTCTCTTTTCTGTAGGTTTAATGGTATGAGTTAGGAAACAAGGTTGAAATGGTCAAAGGTTAATGAAGAATGAATATGCAAGTTCTTGACTTGGTTCAAGTATTGTGGTTGAAAATATATATACCATGTGACTCTTGGTAGGAACATTTATTTTGTAGAAGACATTGAAAAGATAAGTAAAGAATAGTTTCTTAATTAATTGAGTTCTTTGATTCATAGTAGAATAATTATTCATGTGTTGTTGTAAGGAATGTCATGTTGAGATCCTTTATAAGATCTTGTAGTTGATCCTTACTTAAGGTGTTGTTTGTTGTAAATCTACTTCTATTTGATCTAGCCCATAGATCAAATCATCTCTACCCAAAATAAGGTTTTAACAAAGATCACGATGAAGTTTATAGTGCTTGACTTGATGATCTACTTCGGTTCCAGCAAGTCAAGTGAAACTTCGCTCATCGTGGTAAGCTTTATTTGAAGCGCGAAAATTCCCGGATTTTCTATGCATGAATGCAATGCACACTTTGGTGTTCTCTCATTTTGTTGCCTCTAAACCTGGGATATTAC
>NW_025900741.1:0-63611 GCF_022539505.1 Lolium rigidum | reverse complement strand
GTTCTAACATAAGTCAAACATCCATTAAAAAAATATCTACTGTAGCAATTTCTTTGAAAAGCTCTTTCTCTCAAAACAACTCAAAAAATAAGAAAAAGATCAAGAAGCAAATGCAAATGGTGATAGAAATCTGTCAAAGCAGAATAGCACGTAAAGATCGATTTTTCCGAAAATCTTCTGTTGCTCAAATCGAAAAGTTAAAAACTAACGAAAGTTATATAATAACCTGAGGCATATGCTAAAAAATTGGCAGCTCAAAATTACATTCTGGTTGGGAATACGAATATTTATGGTGACAGCACAGAATCTGTTTTAGGACAGCAACTTCCCCAAATCTTACTTTCTTCCTATTAGCGGTTATTTTTGGCACACAAACGAAATAAAAAGGATAAGGAGAGGTTATTACAGAGGTAATAACTTCTGAGACTCAACATAAAAGAAAAATTACGGTAATAAAATAATTGTTTGTCTCCCATAAGCGCTTTTGTTTAATGCCTTTATCTAGGCTCAGTAATTTGAGAAGATGCTCACATAAGAAATATGAATTAAATCAAAAGAGAGCATCAAAGAGAAAATATGAAACATATTTAAGTCTAACCCACTTCCTATGTATAGGAATCTTGTACACAAATAAATTCACAAAGAACAAAGTGACAAGCATAGGAAGATAAAACAAGAGTAACTTCAAAACTTTCAGCATATAGAGAGGTATTTAGTACCATGAAAACTTCTACAACCATATTTTCATCTATCATAATAATTTTCAGTAGCATCATGAATAAACTCAACAATATAACTATCACATAAAGCATGCTTTTCATGATCTACAAACTCATAATTTTTATCAAGCTCAAAAATAGTGGGATTAAAACATTCAAACCCACTTTTAACAATTTTATAACAAGATGATTGATAATTCTTAAGAGTTATGGGGCTCCAAGAAAAATACAAGACCTCTCAAATCTCATTTTCAATAGTAGTACAATTAATATTATCAACCAATATATGACCATCATCTAGAGCTTTATGATAAACATTTTCCAAGCAAAACTCTTTAGTACCATGGATTTCGAAATTAGGCACAAATAAAGGATTATAATAAGATTTATCAAAATAGTATGGATTATCATAGATAACATGTGCATAATTATTATCACAAGTTTTACTCATAGTAAATATTTCAAGAGAATCCACATGAACATAACATTCATCCTCCTTTGATAAGCATGGGGGACAATCAAATAATGTAAGGGATAAAGAGTTACTCTCATTGGAAGGTAGGCATGTGATACGTCCATTTTGCATCACTATTTGTATCATAATTTGCTGTTATTCATTGATATATTTCATATTTGGAGATGATACTTATTGTTATTTCATCTATTTTGCATGTTTCATGATTATTGGAGGATCGCGCACCGGAGTCGGGATTCTACTGGAAAAGCACCGTCGAGAATGCGATATTTCGGAAGATCAACGAGTTGATGGAAATTATATGAAAAATCCTATTTTTCCGGAAGACGAAGGGAGCCGGAAGGGGAGCCGAGGGGACCCGTGGTGGGCCCACCTCATAGGCCGGCGCGGCCCGAGGCACTGGCGCGCCGCCTTGTGAGGAGGGGCCCACAGCCCCCTACGGCCTCCTTTTCTTCGCGTACGTCTTCGTCCCGAAAACCTAAGCTCCGGGAGGATAGTCGCGAAGAGTCACGGCCGCCTGCGGGGCGGAGAACACCGGAGAGAAAAGAGCTCTCGGCAGGCTGAAATCCGCCGGGGAAATTCCCTCCCGGAGGGGGAAATCGACGCCATCATCATCGTCATCGAGCTGGACATCATCTCCATCATCATCACCATTCCATCATCATCACCGCCATCTCTACCGCTGCACCTCATCACCGCTGTAACAATTAGGGTTTGATCTTGTTTGTTTGATAGGGGAAACTCTCCCGGTGTTGATTTCTACTTGTTATTGATGCTATTGAGTGAAACCGTTGAACCAAGGTTTATGTTCAGATTGTTATTCATAATCATATCACCTCTGATCATGTTCCATATGATGTCTCGTGAGTAGTTCGTTTAGTTCTTGAGGACATGGGTGAAGTCCAAATGTTAGTAGTGAATTGTGTTGGTTAGTATTCAATGTTATGATATTTAAGTTGTGGTGTTATTCTTCTAGTGGTGTCATGTGAACGTCGACTACATGACACTTCACCATTTATGGGCCTAGGGGAGTGCATCTTGTATTCGGTTGCTAATTGCGGGGTTGCGGAGTGACGAAACCTAAACCCCGGTTGGTATATCGATGCGGGAGGGATAGCGAGGATCTCGAGTTTAAGTCTGTGGTTAGATTTATCTTAATTACTTTCTTGTATTTGCGGATGCTTGCAAGGGGTATAATCACAAGTATGTATTAGTCCTAGGAAGGGCGGTGCATTAGCATAGGTTCACCCACACAACACTTATCAAAACAATGAAGATTAATCGGCTATATGAAGCGAAAGCACTAGACTAAATTCCCGTGTGTCCTCAAGAACGTTTGGTCATTATAAGTAAACAAACCGACTTGTCCTTTGTGCTAAAAAGGATTGGGTCACTCACTGCAATTATTACTCTCGCATTTTACTTACTTGTACTTTATTCATCTGCTATACTAAAACCCCCTGAATACTTGTCTGTGAGCATTTACAGTGAATCCTTCATCGAAACTGCTTATCAACACCTTCTGCTCCTCGTTGGGTTCGACACTCTTATTTATCGAAAGTACTACGATACATCCCCTATACTTGTGGGTTATCAAGACTATTTTACGGCGCCGTTGCCGGGAGTGAAGCGCTATTGGTAAGTGGAATTGGTAAGGAAAACCTTTCTTTGTACGTGCTTGTTTTTATTTACTGCTGTTGCTATAATTCATTATGGAGAGGTCTTCTCTTGAATTCCTCTTTGGGAAATCTACTACTCTGCAAGGTAGTGGATGAGGCGCCAGGTGAGAACGAGGTTCCATACAAAATACCTATGAAAATTATTGAACGTGTTGTGGATAACCGCTATGAAGGGGATGGAGCTGTCCATCACGGTGATCATTTACTGTTTTTACATGAATTATGCGGGTTATTCAAATGTGCAGGTATTGCTATGGATGAAGTTAGGAAGAAACTATTCTCTATATCGATGTCTGGTAAAGCAGCGCACTGGTATAAATTGCTGAAGAATAGGGATTCTCTTAATTGGGAGGACATTGTGCCTTTATTTTATTCCAAATTCTATCCTCCAAGTGAAATCCACTAAGATCGAAACCGCATATATAATTTCTGGCCTTATGATGGAGAAAGTATTGCCCAAGCTTGGGGGAGATTGAAGTCTTTAATGCTCAAATGCCCCATTCATGAGCTTCCTGGTAATATTATTATTGATAATTTATATGCAAGATTGTCTTTTTAAGATAAGACTTTCTTTGGATACTTCTTGTTCCGGATCATTTACACGCAACAAAGAAGAGTTTAAAAGGGACCTTCTTGATCGGATCCAGGAGAATGCGAAGGATGGGAGAACGACAAAGATAGAGAGTCGGTATAAACTATGATTATAAATGCATTGAAGTTTTTATGGATACTTGATAAATTTCGTAATATGAGTGCTACTTATGGTCTTGATTCTCAAGTCGTTGCAAACTTTTATAAAGCTTTTGCCTCTCACTTTGAATTGCCTAGGAAGAATTTTGATAAGTATCATGAACCGTATAAAGATAAAATTGATTCATCTATAAAAAATGTGCTATAATGAAACTGCTGATCATATTATTCCTGAAGCTTATATTGAAAAAACTCCTTTCCCTGCTAAAATGAAGGAGTATTCTGTTATATCTAGTGCGGTTAATAAAAGTGCAAAGAAACCTATAGAACCTGAAGAACAAATAAAGGTTGAACCTGCTGTTGCAATAGTTAAAGATCTTGTGACTGAAAATGTAGAAGATGATCATATTATTTTTACGTGAAGATGCTTCTAATATTGTTTCGCATCCTATGCTCTCTGTTAGAATTGGTGATCATTGTTATTATGGTTTATGTGATATTGGTGCAAGTATTAGTGCCATTCCTTATGAGCTTTATACGGAGATCATGCATGAAATTGGTTCTTGTGAACTTGAAGATATTGATGTGGTTATTCGGCTGGCTAATAGAGAAACTATCTCTCCTATTGTTATTGTTCGAGATGTGGAAGTTCTATGTGGTAAGATTAAATATCCTGCTGACTTTTTGGTACTTGGTTCTGCTGCTAGTAAGTATTGTCCTATTATTTTTGGTAGACCTTTCCTAAATACTTGTGGAGGCTGTTATAGATTGCAAGAAGGAAAAAAATTATGACTAAATTTGCTTGGTGAATCTTATGAGTTTAATTTCTCTAAATTTGCCAAAACTCCTTATAAAGCTGATTTGCCTAATAATGATTTTAGAGTTGAACAGTGTGCGTCTATTGCTCTTGCTCCTAATAATCCATTGCAGCAACATTTGGAGAATAGTGAGAGTGAAGTCTTTAGGGAAGAAAAAAATGAGCTTGATGAAATTTTCCTTCGTCAGCCTATTCTTAAACATGACTTGCCAGTTGAAGATTTAGGTACAACACCACCACCAAAGGAAGATCCTGTTTTTGATTTAAAACCATTGCCTGATAATCTTAAGTATGCTCATATTGATGATAAGAAAATATATCATGTTATTATTAGTTCTAAGCTTTCGGATATTGAGGAAGAAAGGTTATTGGAAATATTGAAGAAACAGAGGAGCTATTGGCTACACTCTTGATGACTTGAAGGGGATTTCTCCCTCTATTTGCCAACATGCTATCAATATGGAAGATGATGCAAAGCCTGTTGTTGAACATCAACGTCGTCTAATTCCGAAGATGAAGGATGTGGTAAGGAATGAGGTATTAAAACTTCTTGAAGTTGGTATTATATATCCTATTGCTGATAGTAGATGGGTTAGTCCTACTGCATTGTGTTCCTAAGAAAGGAGGAATGACTGTTGTGCCTAATGATAATGATGAGCTTATCCCTCAAAGAGTAGTTGTAGGGTATAGAATGTGCATTGATTATCGAAAAGTTAATAAGGTTACTAAGAAAGACCATTACCCTTTACCCTTTATTGATCAAATGTTAGAAAGGTTGTCTAAAAATACTCATTTTTGCTTTCTTGATGGCTTATTCAGGTTTTCACAAATTGTTTGTTAAAACTAAAGATCAAGAGAAAACCACTTTCACTTGTCCTTATGGAACTTATGCTTATAGGCGTATGCCTTTTGGTTTATGTAATGCTCCTGCTACTTTTCAAAGATGCATGTCCGCTATTTTTCATGGCTTTTGTGAGAGTATTGTAGAGGTATTCATGGATGATTTTTCTGTCTATGGGAATTCTTTTGATAATTGCTTGCGAAACCTTGATAAAGTATTGCGGAGATGTGAAGAAACTAATCTTGTTCTTAATTGGGAGAAGTGCCACTTTATGGTTAATGAAGGAATTGTATTGGGACATAAAATTTCCGAGAGAGGTATTGAAGTTGATAGAGCTAAAGTTGAAGCAATTGAGAAGATGCCCTATCCTAGGGATGTTAAAGGTATTCGTAGTGTTCTTGGTCATGCTTTGGGTTTTATAGGAGATTTATTAAAGACTTTTCTAAGATTTCAAAGCCTCTTACTAATCTTCTTCAAAAAGATGTACCTTTTGTTTTTGATGATGATTGTAAGGAAGCTTTTGAAACTCTAAAGAAAGCCTTAACAACTGCTCCTATAGTTGAACCTCTCGATTGGAATTTACCTTTTGAAATTATGTGTGATGCTAGTGATTTTCTTTGTAGGCGCTGTTCTTGGACGGCGAGTAGATAAAAAATTGAATGTTATTCATTATGCTAGCAAAACTCTTGATCTTGCTCAAAGAAATTATGCTACAATCTGAAAAAGAATTATTAGTTGTAGTCTTTGCTTGTGATAAGTTTAGATCCTATATTGTTGATTCAAAAGTTACAATTCATACTGATCATCTTGCAATTAGATACCTTATGACAAAGAAAGATGCTAAGCCAAGGCTTATTAGATGGGTTACTTCTTTTGCAAGAATTTGATTTACATATTATAGATAGGAAAGGTGCTTGATAATCATGATTGCTGATAATTTGTCTAGATTGGAAAATATTACTTATGATCTCGTTCCTGTTAATGATAGTTTTCCAAATGAACAATTGGCTGTAATAAATGTGAGCTCGCGAGATAGTCCTTGGTATGCTGATTATGCTAACTTTATTGTATCCAAGTACTTGCCTCCAACCTTTTCAGCTCAGCAAAGGAGGAAATTCTCTTATGACTTGAGGCATTATTTTTGGGATGATCCACACTTATATAAAGAAGGAGTAGATGGTATTCTGCGAAGATGTGTTCCTGAATATGAACAACAGGAGATATTGAGTAAATGTCATGGTAGTGCTTATGGAGGACATTGATACGTCTCCGACGTATCGATAATTTCTTATGTTCCATGCCACATTATTGATGATATCTACATGTTTTATGCATACTTTATGTCATATTTATGCGTTTTCCGGCACTAACCTATTAACGAGATGCCGAAGAGCCGATTCTTTCGTTTTCTGCTGTTTTTGGTTTCGGAAATCCTAGTAAGGAAATATTCTCGGAATTGGACGAAATCAACGCCCGGGGGCCTATTTTGCCACGAAGCTTCCGAGAAGACCGAAGAGAGAGACGAAGTGGGGCCACGAGGCGCCGCCACACTAGGGCGGCCCGGCCCGGGGGGCCCTGGCGTGGCCCTAGCGTGTGGGGCCCCCGTGACTCCCCCGACTCCGCCCTTCGCCTAGATATAGTCTTCGTCGCGAAACCCCCGATGCGAGAGCCACGATACGGAAAACCTTCCGGAGACGCCGCCGCCGCCAATCCCATCTCGGGGATTCGGGAGATCCCCTCCGGCACCCTGCCGGAGAGGGGAATCATCTCCCGGAGGACTCTTCACCGCCATGGTCGCCTCCGGAGTGATGAGTGAGTAGTTCACCCACTGGACTATGGGTCCATAGCAGTAGCTAGATGGTCGTCTTCTCCTTATGTGCTTCATTGTTGGATCTTGTGAGCTGCCTAACATGATCAAGATCATCTATCTGTAATGCTATATGTTGTGTTTGTTGGGATCCGATGGATAGAGAATACTATGTTATGTTGATTATCAATCTATTACCTATGTGTTGTTTATGATCTTGCATGCTCTCCGTTATTAGTAGAGGCTCTGGCCAAGTTTTACTCTTAACTCCAAGAGGGAGTATTTGTGCTCGATAGTGGGTTCATGCCTCCATTAAATCCGGGACGATGACGAGAAAGTTCTAAGGTTGTGGATGTGCTTGTTGCCACTAGGGATAAAACATTGATGCTATGTCCAAGGATGTAGTTATTGATTACATTACGCACCATACTTAATGCAATTGTATCGTTGTTTGCAACTTAATGCTGGAAGGGGTTCGGATGATAACCTCGAAGGTGGACTTTTTAGGCATAGATGCATGTCTGGATAGCGGTCTATGTACTTTATCGTAATGCCCAATTAAATCTCACAATACTCATCATGATCATGTATGTGCATGGTCATGCCCTCTCTATTTGTCAATTGCCCAATCGTAATTTGTTCACCCAACATGCTATTTGTCTTATGGGAGAGACACCACTAGTGAGCTCGTGGACCCCGGTCCATTCTTTTACATCGAATACAACTCTATCGCAATACTTGTTCTACTTGTTTTCTGCAAACAATCACCATCCACACTATACATCTAATCCTTTGTTACGGCAAGCCGGTGAGATTGACAACCTCACATGTTTCGTTGGGGCAAAGTACTTTGGTTGTGTTGTGCGGGTTCCACGTTGGCGCCGGAATCCACGGTGTTGCGCCGCACTACATCCCGCCGCCATCAACCTTCGACGTGCTTCTTGACTCCTCATCGGTTCGATAAACCTTGGTTTCTTGCGAGGGAAACTTGCTGCTGTACGCATCACACCTTCCACTTGGGGTTCCCAACGGACGTGTGCTTTATGCATCATCAAGCTAAATTTACGGCGCCGTTGCCGGGAGATCAAGACACGCTGCAAGGGGAGTCTCCACTTCCAATCTCTTTACTTTGTTTTTGTCTTGCTTTACTTTATTTACTTGCTTTGTTTGCTGCTCTATATTAAAAACACAAAAAAATTAGTTGCTAGCTTTACTTTATTTACTGTCTTGTTCTCTATATCAAAAACACACAAAAATTAGTTACTTGCATTTACTTTATTTAGTTTGATTTATTTACTACTGTTAAAATGAATACTCCTGAGAACACTAAGTTGTGTGATTTCACTAGTAAGGCATAATGGAAAACAACAAAAATATGAGAGATCTTTATGAACTTTATCTTGAATTAGGACATGATGTGTTTGAAGAGAAAATTAAAAAACCTATGGAACTTTATATGCATGATAATGCCAATGTTATTAGTATGAATGCTTTGAACACCATTGTTGCTAATGCTATGAAAGAATTTAAGCTTGGGGAAGCATGGTTTCTGATGAGTCATGATATTTTTAGTCCCCCAAGCATTGAGGAGAAAATTTTCTTTGATGATACTTTGCCTCCTATTTATGATGATTATAATGATAGTGGTCTTCAGGTGCGCCTACTATGGAGGATAAATTTAATTATGATTACAATATGCCTCCTATATTTGATGATAGCTACTTTGTTGAATTTGCTCCCACTACAATTAATAAGAATGACTATGCTTATGTTGGGAGTAGTAATAATTTTATGCATGAGACTCATGAAGAATGTTTCATTTGATAGTTATATTGTTGAGTTTGCTCATGATGCTACTGGATATTATTATGAGAGAGGAAAATATGGTTGTAGAAATTTTCATGTTACTAAAACACCTCTCTTTTTGCTGAAAATCTTGAAGCTGCACTTGTTTTATCTTTCTATGCTTGTTGCATTATGCTTCATGAGTTTGTTTATTTACAAGATTCCTTTTCATAGGAAGTGGGTTAGGCTTAAATTTGTTTTGAATTTGCTTCTTGATGCTCTCTTTCGCTTCAACTCCTATTTCTTGCGAGTGCATCATTAAAACTGCTGAGCCCATCTTAATGGCTATAAAGAAATGCGCTTATGGGAGACAACCCATGTTTTTACTACAGTACTTTTATTTTATATTTGAGTCTTGGAAGTTGTTACTACTGTAACAACCTCTCCTTATCTTAGTTTTGTGCATTGTTGTGCCAAGTAAAGTCGTTGATAGTAAGGTTCATACTAGATTTGGATTGCTGCGCAGAAACAGATTTCTTCGTCGTCACGAATCCGGGCCTAATTCTCTGTAGGTAACTCGGAAAATTATGCCAATTTACGTGAGTGATCCTCCGATATGTACGCAACTTTCATTCAATTTGAGAATTTTCATTTGAGCAAGTCTGGTGCCTCAATAAAATTCGTCTTTACGGACTGTTCGTTTTGACAGATTCTGCCTTTTATTTCGCATTGCTTCTTTTGCTATGTTGGATAGATTTCTTTGTTCCATTAACTTCCGAGTAGCTTTGAGAAATGTCCGAAGTGTTAAGAATGATTGTGTCACCTCCGAACATGTGAATTTTTAATTATGCACTAACCCTCTAATGAGTTTGCTTTGAGTTTGGTGTGGAGGAAGTTTTCAAGGGTCAAGAGAGGAGGATGATACACTATGATCAAGAAGAGTGAAGAGTCTAAGCTTGGGGATGCCCCGGTGGTTCATCCCTGGATATTTTAAGAAGACTCAAGCATCTAAGCTTGGGGATGCCCAAGGCATCCCCTTCTTCATCGACAACTTATCGGGTTTCTTCTCTTGAAACTATATTTTTATTCCGTCACATCTTATGTACTTTACTTGGAGTGTCCGTGTGCTTTTATTTTCGTTTTGTTATTTTCATTCTCTGAATCAACATGTCACGTTTGGGAGAGAGACACGCTCAGCTGTTTGCGTATGAACACATGTGTTCTTAGCTTCATCTTTAATGTTCATTGCGAAAGTTGGACTACTTCATTCATTGCTATATGGTTGGAAACGGAAAATGCCGCATGTGGTAAATTGTATAATGTCTTGAATAATTTGATACTTGGCAATTGTTGTGCTCATATAGATCATGTTTAAGCTCTTGCATCATGTACTTTGTACCTATTAATGAAGAACTACATAGAGCTCGTTAAAATTTGGTTTGCATGATTAGTTTCTCTAGAGTCTAGATATTTTCTAGTGTTAAGGTGTTTGAACAACAAGGAGACAATGTAAAGTCTTATAATACTTACAATATGTTCATATGTGAGCTTTGCTGCACCTTTTATACTTGAGTTTGCTTCAAACAACCTTGCTAGCCTAAGCCTTGTATTGAGAGGAATTCTTCTCGTGCATCCAAATCCTTGAGCCAATAACCATGCCATTTGTGTCCACCATACCTACCTACTACATGGTATTTCTCCGCCATTCCAAAGTACATTACTTGAGTGCTACCTTTAAAACTTCTATTCTTTGTCTTTGCAATATATAACTCATGGGACAAATAGCTTAAAAACTATCGTGGTGAAGAATATGTACTTATGTGTCTTATTTCTTAATAAGTTGCTTGTTGAGCGGTAACCATGTTTGCAGGGACGCCATCAACTTTTACCTTTGTTGAATATCATGTGAGTTGCTATGCATGTTCGTCTTGTACTGAAGTAAGGGCGGTTCTCACAATCAAATGGTTTGAGTATGCATACTGTTAGAGAAGAACATTGGGCCGCTAACTAAAGCCATGATTCATGGTGGAAGTTTCAGTGTGGACAATTAATCCTCAATCTCTTATGAGAATTTTAAATTGATTGAATGCTTATGCATTAAAGAGGAGTCCATTATCTGTTGTCTATGTTGTCCCGGTATGGATGTCTAAGTTGAGAATAATCAAAAGCGAGAAATCCAATGCGAGCTTTCTCCTTAGACCTTTGTACAGGCGGCATAGAGGTACCCCTTTGTGACACTTGGTTGAAACATATGCTATGCAATGATAATCGTGTTAATCCAAGCTAATTAGGACAAGGTGCGAGCACTATTAGTATACTATGCATGAGGCTTGCAACTTATAGGATATCTTATACATAACACATATGCTTTATTACTACCGTTGACAAAATTGTTTCTTGTTTTCAAAATGAAAAGCTCTAGCACAAATATAGCAATCGATGCTTTCCTCTGCGAAGGACCTATCTTTTACTTTATTGTTGAGTCAGTTTGCCTATTCTTTCTATCTTAGAAGCAAACACTTGTATCAACTGTGTGCATTGATTCTTACATGTTTACCTATTGCACTTGTTATATTACTTTACATTGAAAATATCCATGAGATATACATGTTATAAGTTGAAAGCAACCGCTGAAACTTAATCTTCCTTTGTGTTGCTTCAATACCTTTACTTTGATTTATTGCTTTATGAGTTAACTCTTATGCAAGACTTATTGATGCTTGTCTTGAAAGTACTATTCATGAAAAGTCTTTGCTTTATGATTCATTTGTTTACTCATGTCATTACCATTGTTTTGATCGCTGCATTCATTACATATGCTTACAATAGTATGATCAAGGTTATGATGGCATGTCACTCCAGAAATTATCTTTGTTATCGTTTACCTGCTCGGGACGAGCGAGAACTAAGCTTGGGGATGCTGATACGTCTCAGACGTATCGATAATTTCTTATGTTCCATGCCACATTATTGATGATATCTACATGTTTTATGCATACTTTATGTCATATTTACGCGTTTTACGGCACTAACCTATTAACGAGATGCCGAAGAGCCGATTCGTTGTTTTTCTGCTGTTTTTGGTTTCAGAAATCCTAGTAAGGAAATATTCTCGGAATTGGACGAAATCAACGCCCGGGGGCCTATTTTGCCACGAAGCTTCCGGAAGACCGAAGAGAAGACGAAGTGGGGCCACGGGCGCCGCCACACTAGGGCGGCCCGGCCCGGGGGGCCGCGCGCGCCTATGCGTGTGGGGCCCTCGTTGACTCTCCCGACTCCGCCCTTCCGCCTAGATATAGTCTTCGTCGCGAAACCCCCGATGCCGAGAGCCACGATACGGAAAACCTTCCAGAGACGCCGCCGCCGCCAATCCCATCTCGGGGGATTCAGGAGATCGCCTCCGGCACCCTGCCGGAGAGGGGAATCATCTCCCGGAGGACTCTTCACCCCCATGGTCGCCTCTGGAGTGATGAGTGAGTAGTTCACCCCTGGACTATGGGTCCATAGCGATAGCTAGATGGTCGTCTTCTCCTTATTGTGCTTCATTGTCGGATCTTGTGAGCTGCCTAACATGATCAAGATCATCTATCCGTAATGCTATATGTTGTGTTTGTTGGGATCCGATGGATAGAGAATACTATGTTATGTTGATTATCAATCTATTACCTATGTGTTGTTTATGATCTTGCATGCTCTCCGTTATTAGTAGAGGCTCTGGCCAAGTTTTTACTCTTAACTCCAAGAGGGAGTATTTATGCTCGATAGTGGGTTCATGCCTCCATTAAATGCGGGACTAGTGACGAGAAAGTTCTAAGGTTGTGGATGTCTTTGTTGCCACTAGGGATAAAACATTGATGCTATGTCAGAGGATGTAGTTATTGATTACATTACGCACCATACTTAATGCAATTGTCCTGTTGTTTGCAACTTAATACTTGAAGGGGTTCGGATGATATCTGAAGGTGGACTTTTTAGGCATAGATGCATGCTGGATAGCGGTCTATGTACTTTGTCGTAATGCCCAATTAAATCTCACAATACTCATCATATCATGTATGTGCATGGTCATGCCCTCTCTATTTGTCAATTGCTCAACTGTAATTTGTTCACCCAACATGCTATTTATCTTATGGGAGAGAAACCACTAGTGAACTGTGGACCCCGGTCCATTCTTTTACATCGAATACAATCTACTGCAATACTTGTTCTATCGTTTTCTGCAAACAATCATCATCCACACTATACATCTAATACTTTGTTACAGCAAGCCGGTGAGATTGACAACCTCACTGTTTCGTTGGGGCAAAGTACTTTGGTTGTGTTGTGCGAGGTTCCACGTTGGCGCCGGAATCCCCGGTGTTGCGCCGCACTACATCCCGCTGCCATCAACCTTCGACGTGCTTCTTGACTCCTACTGGTTCGATAAACCTTGGTTTCTTACTGAGGGAAACATGCTGCTGTACGCATCACACCTTCCACTTGGGGTTCCCAACGGGTGTGTGCTTTACGCGTCATCAGACATCACGCCGGAGATAGGACCGCGCAAAAGGTTCTAAAATCAGGTTTTTATTGGCTAACTCTCTTCAAAGATGCGAGGAAGTTTATTTTATCTTGTGATGAATGTCAAAGGGTTGGTAATATCTCCAGACGCAATGAAATGCCTATGAATTATACTCTTGTTATTGAACCATTCGATTGTTGGGGATTTGACTTCATGGGTCCTTTCCCTTCTTCGAAGGTAACACTCATATACTTGTCGCTGTTGATTATGTTACTAAATGGGTGGAAGCCGTACCTACAAAAAGTGCCGATGGTGAGACCTCTTTAAGAATGCTTTTAGATATTATTTTTCCTAGATTTGGAGTTCCTAGATATATTATGACTGATGGAGGTTCTCATTTTATTCATGGTGGTTTTAGAAAAACTCTTGCTAAATATGGTATTAATTATAGAATTGCTTCCGCTTATCATCCTCAAACTAGTGGGCAAGTAGAATTATCAAATAGAGAGATTAAATCTATCTTACAAAAGACTGTTAATAAACCTATAAAGAACTGGGCTATTAAATTGAAAGAAGCACTATGGGCTTATAGAACTGCTTATAAAAATCCCATGGGTATGTCACCGTATAAAATGGTTTATGGAAAAGCTTGTCATTTACCTTTAGAACTAGAGCACAAAGCTTATTGGGCTGTGAGAGAACTAAATAAAGATCTTAAACTTGCCGGTAAGAAAAGATTGCTACAATTGAGTTCTCTAGATGAATGGAGAAGTGAAGCTTATGAAAATGCTAAACTCTTTAAAGAGAAAGTTAAGAAGTGGCATGATAGAAGAATTATCAAAAGAGAATTTAATGTTGGAGATAAAGTCCTATTGTATCGGTCTCGTCTCAGATTTTTTGCAGGGAAATTACTCTCAAAATGGGAAGGACCATATGTCATTGATGAGGTGTATCGATCGGGGGCAATTAAAATTAGCTCTCTGCAAGGTAATGCCACACAAGTGGTGAATGGACAAAGACTCAAGCATTATATCTCGGGTGATTCTTATAATGAAGATGTTGATGTTATTCAAGTGGTAACTCGGAAGCCTTCATCAAAGACCAAGTTGACGAGTCCCGCGAGTCCGACTTTGAATAGGTAACAGTTCTGGTAAGAAAAAGTCCGCGTTTAACTTTCCGAACAATGTTTTTGCAACTTTTAGAAAATATGAAAAATTACGAGATCTAAACGGAGTGGAGTAGACGCACGAGGGCATGCCCCCACAGGCCGGCGCGGGCCCCAGCCTGGCCGCGCCGCCCTGTGAGGAGGCCGCCTCGTCGCCCGTCTCCGACTCTTGTTCGATCTGGTACCTTCCGTTTGTCGTGAATTTTTTTGCTATATAATCCCCCGGACCCCTGGAGGTCCGTATATTGTTTTCTCGACGTGTTTTGTTTCGAGCTGTTTCTGCCAGGATCCGTCTTTGATCTAGAAGCACCATGGTCTCCAACAACAAGGACAAGGAGCCTTCGGAGGAAGATATTCAAGACCCTGAGTTGGAAGAAGAAGTCAAGGAGGATGAAGAGGAAGTTGAGGAAGTTCCGCGAGTACGCCCGCGTGCCACCGTCGCAAGCATCGGAGTGGTGTCAAACCCGTTCAACGCCAAGAAAAGCGCACGGATTAGCACCGGAGGAAGAGTTCCACGTCACTACCTAGCTCCAAGGACATCTCCTCCAGGCACCTACCACCCCTTCCACATTCTAATTCATAATAGTCAAACTGAAAGGGTTCCCAAAGCAGTGTTGCCCAGCAACTGGGATATAGATCATTCTAACGCTGCAGGAAGAATGAAGCCTGAAGCTGAAGAGTGGGGAAACAACTCTAAGAGTTGGGACTCGCCGTCGAACATGCTTCTTAACCGTGTCGAGCACAATTCTGAGATGATCCGCAACCTCACGTAGTAGATTGATGAGCTAAAGGAGCTCGTTGAGAAGCTTATCCGGAATTCACCATCACCACCTCCGGAGGAGTAATTCATCATCGGTATTGGCATCCCCTTGGTTTGTTCCAAGCTTGGGGGAGTGCCGCGGTATCACATCATCACTATCTTTTACCTTTTTACTATCAAGTAGTGTCATATCATGAGTAGAGAAGTTATCATATAAGATGTGTTGCGGTATGGAAGTATCTCTCTTTTAGTGGTTATCTATGTATCCCTTGGTGTGAGTTATCGTTATGGAATATTAATGAGAAGTCTTATCATTTACATATTGCACATCTTATTTTAGTTTGCAATCTCCATTATATGATTGATCTTGTTGTTAGTATTGGTATCACTTTGGGAGCATTGAGTAAATCTATTTGGTTTTGGCAAACTTAGCATTGGTCAATAGCAACAACACCTTGAGTTTAAGTAGAAAAGAGGAAACACATGTAGATATGTTATTATCTTTCTTGTTGAGTTCCTGGCTTAGTATTCTGAAGTTAAAATTGTTTGTGCTTACAAGTAAGATGCATGATTATGTCTATCACATGTATATTTGTTTGTTTCCCTCAACTCTTATGCTTGCTAATTAACCTTTCTAGCCAAAGACCTATACCGAGAGGGAATACTTCTCGTGCATCCAAACCCTTAAACCAAACCTATGCCATCAGTGTCCACCATAACTACCTACTATGTGGTATTTCCCTGCCATTCCAAGTAAATACTTCATGTGCTACCTTTAAACAATTCAAAAATTATTACCTCTTATTTGTGTCAATGTTTTATAGCTCATGAGGAAGTATGTGGTGTTTTATCTTTCAATCTTGTTAGGCAGCTTCCACTAATGGACTAGTGGCTTCATCCACTTACCCTATAATTTTTCAAAAAGAGCTGGCAACGGGGTTCCCAGCCCCAATTAATCAACTCTTATTAATAACTCTCTTCACATGTTTTGCCCCGATTCATCGATAAGCAACTTAATTTTGCAATAGACACTCCTCCATGGTATGAGATTGTTGGAAGGCACCCGAGGATTCGATTAGCCATGGCTTGTGTAAGCAAAGGTTGGGGGAGTGTCATCCTTAAATAAACTAAATTACATGTGTAAACAAAAGAGAAGAGGGATGATCTACCTTGCCGGTAGAGATAACGTCCTTCATGGGAGCCGCTCTTTGGAGGTCTCGTTTGGCAAGGGGGTTAGAGTACCCGCTACCATTCGTTGACAACAACAAACACCTCTCAAAACTTTACTTTTATGCTCTCTATATGATTTCAAAACTTAAAAAGCTCTAGCACATGATTTAATCCCTGCTTCCCTCTGCGAAGGGCCTGTCTTTTACTTTATGTTGAGTCAGTAGACCTATTTCCCTCCATCTCAAGCAAGCATTTGAGTTGTTGTGATCAAACCATCTATATTGTGATCTATTTCATCATGTCTTTAACTCTTCCTTGTTAGTACAAGTTTTATCTGAATGAATATAGCTTTGAAAGTTATCGATGGTTATGAGGAGATTACTATGATTGAGTATGCAAGTTTATTATGAGCTTTAATATGAGAGCACTGCTCAATAGATAAGTATAATTTGTTAACTGTTCTCTGACCAAGAACAAAGTTTGCCATCACCAATTATGATTTCCTATGCACCTTTATTTGTGATTTCCTTCTACTTGTTTCAAGTTGAATTATATGAGGAAGTTGTTCACTAGAATGTCTTGTGTGAATGAATATGATGCTTCTTGTCCGTATTTTATTTATCGACTCTTCACTCCATAAACATGTGGTCTTGTTTACCGAGTTCAGTTTCGCTTGGGGACAAGCGAAGTCTAAGCTTGGGGGAGTTGATACGTCCATTTTGCATCACTATTTTGTATCATAATTTGCTGTTATTCATTGATATATTTCATATTTGGAGATGATACTTATTGTTATTTCATCTATTTTGCATGTTTCATGATTATTGGAGGATCGCGCACCGGAGTCAGGATTCTGCTGGAAAAAGCACCGTCAGAATGCGATATTTCGGAAGATCAACAGTTGATGGAAATTATATGAAAAATCCTATTTTTCCGAGAAGATGAAGGGAGCCGAAGGGGAGCCGAGGGGACCCGAGGTGGGCCCACCTCATAGGCCGGCGCGGCCCAGGCGTCCGGCCGCGCCGCCCGTGAGGAGGGGGCCCACGGCCCCTCTCGCCTCCTTTTCTTCGCGTACGTCTTCGTCCCGAAAACCTAAGCTCCGGAGGATAGACGCGAAGAGTCACGGCCCGCCTCGCGGGGCGGAGAACACCGAGAGAGAAAGAGCTCTCCGGCGCAGCTGAAATCCGCCGGGAAATTCCCTCCCGGAGGGGAAATCGATGCCATCGTCATCATCATCGAGCTGGACATCATCTCCATCATCATCACCATCATCTCCATCATCATCACCGCCATCTCTACCGCTGCACCTCGTCACCGCTGTAACAATTAGGGTTTGATCTTGTTTGTTTGATAGGGGAAACTCTCCCGGTGTTGATTTCTTCTTGTTATTGATGCTATTGAGTGAAACCGTTGAACCAAGGTTTATGTTCAGATTGTTATTCATCATCATATCACCTCTGATCATGTTCCATATGATGTCTCGTGAGTAGTTCGTTTAGTTCTTGAGGACATGGGTGAAGTCTAAATGTTAGTAGTGAATTATGTTGGTTAGTATTCAATATTATGATATTTAAGTTGTGGTGTTATTCTTCTAGTGGTGTCATGTGAACGTCGACTACATGACACTTCACCATTTATGGGCCTAGGGAAGTGCATCTTGTATTCGGTTGCTAATTGCGGGGTTGCCGGAGTGACAGAAACCTAAACCCCCGTTGGTATATCGATGCAGGAGGAATAGCGAGGATCTCGAGTTTAAGGCCGTGGTTAGATTTATCTTAATTACTTTCTTGTATTTGTGGATGCTTGCAAGGGGTATAATCACAAGTATGTATTAGTCCTAGGAAGGGCGGTGCATTAGCATAGGTTCACCCACACAACACTTATCAAAACAATGAAGATTAATCAGCTATATGAAGCGAAAGCACTAGACTAAATTCCCGTGTGTCCTCAAGAACGTTTGGTCATTATAAGTAAACAAACCGGCTTGTCCTTTGTGCTAAAAAGGATTGGGCCACTCGCTGCAATTATTACTCTCGTATTTTACTTACTTGTACTTTATTCATCTGCTATACTAAAACCCCCTGAATACTTGTCTGTGAGCATTTACATTGAATCCTTCATCGAAACTGCTTGTCAACACCTTCTGCTCCTCGTTGGGTTCGACACTCTTATTTATCGAAAGTACTACGATACACCCCCTATACTTGTGGGTTATCAGAATGGATAGCTAATCCATTCTTCCTCCTTTTGTTTATCACTCTACTCCTCTTTTTCATCTAATGAGCTTTCACGTTTGGCCATTTCTTCTTCCACAGGTTCCTACAAATTATGGATACATTCTTGTGCATGATTGAGTCTCTCTTTATAATCAATGATATAAAAATTATTGCTGAAATTTTCTATGCAATAATCAAGGATAGAAGAGACTATATCTTCAAGTTTATTACAAGCAACACAAGTTTCATAAGTTTTAGACATGAAGAATTCTATTTCAGAAGCTCCCATAAATAAGACAAATTGTTCTACTTCTTCAAATCCAAGATGAATATGGTTATTTCAATGACAGTTCACAATTAAAACTTCTTTACTAAAACCACATTGGAATTTAAGACGTTTAGCATCCTGTTCGTAAGCAACAATTTATATCATGATGTTTAAGCAAAATTTCAACAATTTTATTCAACTTTTGTAACACGCCTCTCATGACTTTACCCTTATATGATTCTCTATACTTTATAAATAGTTCCATATAGTTTCTAGCATGTTCTTCCATAACAACAGTTTTTTTAGATTTTTGGGTTTTCAAATTTTATGAATTTTCGGGTATATAAGAAAAATAAAACAAGACAAAAATAAACTAGATAAAAGTAAACTAAACAAAACACAACTAAACAGAAATAAACTAAGCACAAATAAACTAGACAAGACAAAATAAAATAATATAAAAACAGAGAGACAGGTAAAGTGTACTCCCCAGGTGAACTTATGAGTAGAGCTATGCCTCCCCGCCAATGGAGCCAGAAAATAGTCTTGATGACCCACAAGTATATGGGATCGCAACAGTCTTCGAGGGAAGTAAAAAAACCAAATTTAGTGATTTGACATAAGGGGAGGTAAAGAATACTTATAAGCCTTAACATCAGAGTTCACTAGTAACAATTCGCTAGTCCATAACGATTTTAGTTCGTCAGCGAATGTGCAAAATCCATCATGGAGGCCTCATATTGACGGTTTGCAAGACCGTGGCGAACCTCGCGCCATAGATGGACATGCTGATAGTTAGATTTGGCCGTCACAGATCCATGGTGGATTTGTGCTGGCCTAGAGCCCGCTTGGCCCAAGTCGTTGTGACGCAAATAACAATCATGCGTCGGCTCCCCTCACCGGTGACCACCATGTCAGGTGTGTCAGGCCAATGATTACCATGTCGGGACAATGATTGACTTGTCAGACGAATCATTAAGCTGTCAGTCCTGTCGACTCTAAGCTTTTTCGTTTAGCCTGACGCCAGCATCGCCGTGGCATGGGTAACGTGGCGCATTACAAAGCCAACACGTGTCAGTCTGATGACGACAACCTTACCAATTGAAGCGCGCCACATCGACAAATGAATAAGGACATGTTATCCAATAGCATCTCAATTTATGGACAAATAGTAATAGGCCGGGCAAGAGACCAATAGTATTTCGATATGTGCAATTTTAGGATGACATACTTTGCCCAGTAACACGTGGCACATCCCGGTGACTGCCACGTGTCCGTACTGACATTGCTCTCTCCGCCGGGTGGACGAGTAAGAAATAACCACATGTTCGAAACCAGCAACGCGAGGCCTGCTTATAGATGGGCCGTATTTCAAGTTCAGCCCAAGTAAAAATAGTCCTGTCGGAAGCCCGCAAAGCGAGGCCTTCTTACTACTGGGCCAGTTTTCTAGTTCGGCCCAAAAAAAATTATGACACGACCCTTTATGAGGCGAGAATGCGAGATACTTATATGTTCATGGCTGGATTATATTTGGCCCAGTTTACCAGTTTAGTACATGACACGGTGTGCCCACGACCCATCATATAAAAGATATCAGCCTGCTATGATAAATTACAGACCCAGGAATATGCATCGTACATGAAATAAATCGGCCCAAGGGAATTGCTTGTAGAAACCGAAACCACTAAAGTAACAAGGATAATTACAAACATATATAATAATATATGTACATTGAACGAGAATTATTACAAGCATATACACATCACAGTTAAACGATTACAGTTGCATGAACATAAGTTTAATGTGGACCATAACCATTCAACCATCTAAACCAACAGTTCAACATCGCACCACCAAAATAACAGTTCGACCAATAACCAGCCAACCATCAAAAGTAACCGTTAAACATCGCACCACCAGTCCACCATAGCCATTATATGGGTTAGGAAGTCTACCTTTACTCGTGAATAAGCCTGAGCAACTCCTCCATCTTTGCATATATCCTAGAGTGCAGGTCTTCATTTTCCTTTATCTTGCTGGCCAATTGATCTATTTGATTGCGCTGGGTGTTGACAAGATCCTCCAGTTCTGCAGTTATCATCTTCTCTTTCCTGAGCTCAGTAGCAATTTTGCTACTGCTACGTCGAGAGGGCTGGTGATGCATGATCCCTGCAGTGTGCAGAAAACTAGGTTGGAGAGTTCTCTTGGACAGGACATCATGTAAGCACTCGGCCTCAGTCTTTCTTCCTCCATCTGCTTGTTATCACCAGAATTTGACCGGATCAGAGGTGGGCCGCGATTGGAGATGGGCTTGAAGGATATACATAGAAGAAATACATGAATCTGCCTTGTGTATCAAGTTTGGGCTAGTTTGCCCGTGTATACCGTAACATAGTAGATCGCATCTTAATTTAGAGTTTAACCCGTGCACGGTTAGGTGCACGCTGAATTAGAAAGTCCCCGGACTATAAATATGTATCTAGGGTTTATGAAATAAACAACAATCACGTTCACCACAAACCAATCTCGGCGCATCGCCAACTCCCCCGTCTCGAGGGTTTCTTCCGGTAAGCACCATGCTGCCTAGATCGCATCTTGCGATCTAGGCAGCACACGTTTATTCGTCGTTCATGCGTTGCTCGTCATCGAAGCCTTTTTGATGGCGAGCAACGTAGTTATCATAGATGTTTTAGGGTTAGCATTGTTCTTCGTATCATATGCTATCGTCGTGCAACCCTTAGGCATTTAGCCGCCTTACGCCTATCTTGGGTGTAAGGGCGGCACTCGCTTGATCATCGTTTAGTAGATCCGATCCGTTATGATTGCTCCTTGTTCTTCAAGGATTAGTTTAATATCTACATTGTTAGGCCTTACAAACGGATCGAAGGATCCAGTGGCGCGTAGGGTGTAGTTTGCTAGCCCTAGACAGGATGTTCCGAGGATCAACTTCGTGTTGGTTTTTAGGCCTTGTCTAGGGTCGGTTTACGATCACCGTGCGTGGCCGCCGAGCTCGATCACGAGTAGGATGTTCCGATTATGCGGTGAAAACCCCAAATCGTAGTAGGTCGCTTTAGCTTTATCTTGATCAAGCAGGACCACCATCCGATCGTACACCTCGTACGCATCATGGGTGGATCGGCTCTTTGAGCCGATTCACGGGACAAACCGAGAGCCGATCGAGGCTCGTATTTAATGTTTACGTGTATGCCATGCAGGAAACTAAGCGAGGCATCATCCAACACCTTCCCGACCGGGTATAGGTCGGGTGGCACGCCCTTGCATCAGCATCGGACGTGTGTGCGGAAGGCTTTGCGGGCCGTCGCTCGGAGGGACCAGGGCCGGCCGCAGTCTCCGGGAGATTCCCGGCTCTACTGGTGTTGCCCGTCGCTGCCCGCCGGTGGGTTTCGACCGCAACACATTCTGGCACGCCCGGTGGGACAATCTTCGACATCCAC
The DNA here is from genome assembly GCF_022539505.1 of Lolium rigidum. Taxonomy (NCBI): domain Eukaryota; kingdom Viridiplantae; phylum Streptophyta; class Magnoliopsida; order Poales; family Poaceae; genus Lolium; species Lolium rigidum. The sequence continues at coordinate 41,263 of NW_025900741.1, read as the reverse complement.
CGCATCGCCATCTACATCCGAGATGGCGGAAGGCACTCCGGTCAAGTACGAGGATCTGACTGAGGAACTCAAGAAGAAGCACGACGAGATCAAAGCAGTCCTCGAAGCCGACCTCATCGGCTCTTTTCACAGAACCCGCTCACATGGCATCGAGGTGGAAGGGGTTCTCACCCGAAGGCGCGCTCGATGGAGTGGACCTGTCCTCCCCGTCGGAAGAACGCACCCGGTCGCTGCGTCGGGAGATCAACTTCATGGTGGCTCATTCGCCGCACCGCCATTCTGAGAGCCTGGTGAACACTTTGGAGCGTGTCGCTCTGCGTGTGATCCAGGGAATCATGAGCCATCAGTATTCTCCGTAAGGACCAGCTCTGGGGACTTACCAAGGAGAGATGCCACTCCAGTCCCGTCCACCGCTGCCGTTCGCGTTGGCAGCACCAGAAGTGCCGAGTTCATCGGCATACGTCGTCTACAAGATTGGTGGTGACCCTAGTGACTACCAATTCTTACACGAGGCGCCCAAGGAGATCCCCCACGGATACACGTGCGCATACGTGCCGGACCGCAGAATCGGGCACTCTCGAACCGGGCTGCAACAAGCAGGGACTTCCGAACGACGAGGAGGAACGTCGGGAACAGATCTTGAGAAGCGGACGTGGCTGGCTAAGTATGCCACTCCGACAAACCTCCGGAGCTCAGCTCCTGCAGCTTGGCTCGGAGCTGGAAAGCAAGCATGGCTGGCTAAGTATGCCACCCCGGCGAATCTTCGAGTTCGACGCCCGCAGCCATCACCGCGGATCAGATTTGTACAATTCTCGAAAGACCGGTTCGGCATGATGCCGAAAAGGAGGACAATCGGCTATTCCAAGCCGTACCCCAACGAGTACGAATTGATCCCGCTACCACCCAAATATCGGCTCCCCGACTTCACAAAGTTTAGTGGATCGGATGGTTCCAGCTCCATCGAGCATGTGAGCCGATATTTGGCACAGCTGGGCACGATCTCAGCATCAGACGAGCTGCGTGTGAGGTTCTTCGCGCGGTCCCTCACAGGATCGGCTTTCGGGTGGTACACATCGCTGCCACCAAACTCAATCCGGACTTGGAAGCAGTTGGAAGAACAGCTTCCACGTGCGTATCACTCGAGGCTTCCGAGGCTGGTATTGCCGATCTAGCACAAGTACGACGAAGCGCGGGAAACAAGTGGCGAATACGTCCAGGCCGCTTCAAGGACCGTTAGGAACCGATGCTATTCGGTTCATGTAAGTGAAAAAGAAGAGTCGAGTTGGCGGTGGTGGGTCTCTCATCATCGATCAAGGACGTGGCCTCCCAGCAGTACTACCCTTCACCGGCGCACATGGTGCGAGGCTGTCGACATATGAACAAGCGCCACCCGGATGTTTACCAGGATAAATTCAAGCGTGCGGTGGTCCTGGTTGAGGCAGATGAAGATGAAGGTGCTGCGGGAGATCAAGAGGTATCAGTGGCTGAATGGACTCGGGGGGCAAGCCCCGTGTCCTGTAAGTGGGTTAAGCCACAAGGTCCTCCAAAAGGGTTTGACTTCGACGTGACCAAAGCTGAGCAGATTTTCGACCTCTTACTCAAGGAGAAGCCGCTAAAGTTACCCGAAGGCCACAAGATCCCCACGGTGCAAGAGCTGAACGGAAAGCCATACTGCAAATGGCATAACACGTTCACCCACGCCACCAACGACTGCAGGGTGTGGCGTCAACATGTCCAAATGGCGATAGAACAAGGGCGGCTAATTTTCAGCCAGTACGCCATGAAGGTCGACACACACCCCTTCCCCGCCGTTAACATGGTGGAATGTACTTACCATGGAGGGTGCCAACCAGATTTCTTGTGCAATATCAACATGGTAGGACCTGGGCACCACTCTGGTAAGGACGGAGATGAGGGCAGCTGCTCTCATAGCAAGGACACAGAGGAAGCCGCTCCACGCGATCGGCTCCGTCACGAGGGCAAGCGCTACATCACGAGAGGAGAAGTGAGGAACGTAAGATATCGGCGACCTCTCTCCGATCACCTCCTCAACAAGTATGTGGGTCAATACGACCAACGCCGGCGATACAATGACGATGATGAAAAAGATCGTCCGGCTAGGGACGACGAGGAGACGTCGTCGGCATGATCGCGACGAGGAGCGATATGAGCGCCACGCCAAGGAAAAGTCGAGAGAGCAAGACGACGTGGATAGGCACCGGGACCGCCCTTCTTCGGACACCTGCTGGGATTCGGGAATGAGCCGATTGCCTACAATCGGCAACCGCCTGAATGTAAACAAAAGAAGAAGGATGCAGCCAACGTGTCCGTGTTCAAACGTCTAGGACCTCTCCCGCCTCGGAACAAGCATGCTGAGTCCGCTCGGGTGGAAGATCTCGAGGAACTAGAGGACGATGATGAAGAAGAAGACAAGTATCATCGGCCAAGGTGGTGCCCTGATGGGCTCGGCCGTTCCCAAAAGCGAAGGGTTCAGCGTCTACGTGGGTTGGAGGAAGCTGAAAGGTTATACCCGCACACGTTGAGGAAGGCGCGGCCTGATCCGGCCGCTAAAATTCCGCGAACCCCGGACGAAGAAGGTCGGCCACAAAGGAAAGAGTGGTGCCCCGGATACAAAGAAAGCCGATGATGAGACATCGGCTGGCACAAACATGGTCTTCATCCTTCCAACGGAGTTTAGTGCTCCGAGATTAGACGAAGCACCCGTGTCACAACTTGCTCGCGGCCCACGGCCGGTCATCTTTGAGAAGCCACGAGAGAGAAGCTACGGGCATCCGAAGGCCCCGTACTTGCGAGGTTACATCAATGGGCAGCCTTGTCAACAAGATGTTGGTGGACACCGGAGTGGCGAGTTAACATTATGCCATACTCCATGCTACGTCGGTTGGGACGCTCTAGCTCGGATCCGATCAAGACCAATGTGACACCGAGCGATTTCAACGGCCAAGCATCCGACGCACAAGGTGTTCTGAACGTGGATCCGACCGTAGGAAGGAAAACCGTCCCTACGACGTTCTTTATTGTCGACAGACAAGAGCTCCTATGCTGTCCTACTAGGGAGAGATTGGATCCACGCCAAGCTGTTGCATTCCATCCACGATGCACCAATGCCTAATACAAGTGGGATGGAGATAAAGTAGAAGTCGTCCACGCAGATGATTCAGCCGAGATTTCAACGGCTGGCATGAACGTTTGGGAGACATCAGGCCAAGAGCCACTCTCAGGCATCAATTTGGACGACTGCGAGCGCATCGACTTGACAAAGGACGGGGTTAGGCTGGTTTTATCGACCGGCCTGACCGTGTAACAAAAGCAACATCGATGGACAAACGTGGCGAGGCCGATCCAGGTGATCGGCCCCAAGGATTTATGGAGGAACATTGCAAAACCTTCATCGAACAAGCAACATGGAGGCCGATTCCAGCAATCGGCCAAAATTATCCTCACCATTCATTCTCGCCCGGGTTCAACGTCGATCTAATGGGCAATGGGTTTGTGTCGGCCGATGCACTCGGAAGAAGTCCACATTGTTCCTAACAGAGCCGACGTTCACATCGTAGTGCCTTGGCTAACTACGCAGCCGATATCGGCAGCTACTCGGCGGAATCGGCTCGGGGGGCACCTAATCAGATAAACATGTGCGATACATGTGTAGTGAAATATTGGGGGCCGATAGAAAAATCGGCCCGTAAAAAAATAAATTTTCTCATAAGGAACAAAGCCGATGCACGGCCATCGACTCTAGCATAGGTTTCATGGGATCTGCCAGTGGCATGTGCAAAACACAAGGACCTCCAGCTCCGTGTCAGAGGAGTTCTATTTCTGAGCCGTTGTGTGATCATCTACAATATTGACTTTCAACGGAGGAGGGGTGATCGGCTCTGGCTGGCTCTGCATGGTAGTTCTCTCAGACATGATCGAGCCCAGGTCCATTTGTCTGAATTGCGTGTCCTCGTCTCTGTTTCGCCTTGACTGAGACTCGGGGGTCAGCTGGCCTGGTGGATGCTCTGTTTTTAAAAGCCGATTGGGTGGCCATCGGCTAGTCTGCCGTCGCGATTTTCGTCAAGGGTGGTGATCCGACGGAACTCAAACTCATTGGTCGAAAAGATGAAGGATAGATCATGAGGGCTTGATGCGGCGACATCGGCTTATTGAGCTTTGACCAAGTTCGCGATCACCCCGTGGTCGAAGAGATGAAGGACGGATTATGAGAGACCGATGCGTTGCCATCGGCTCATTGAGCATTGGCTAAGTGATGATCGGCAGGATTAGCATGAAGGAAATCGGCAAAATCAAATTGGGAGAAATTCTTCATTGATAAACAAGATTTCTTACAAAGAAAGAGCCGATTGCTCAAGGAAGGAAGAACAAAAAGAAGGGTCCGTTGACCAATCCGCTACTACTAGGCCTACACTAGTAGATCCTATCTACGGGCCGTCGCCGCCCTCGTCGTCGTCCTCGGAGCTCTCATCGGCACTACTGCCGGTGGGCTCCTCGTCGTCGCTCCCGTAGCCCTCTACGGGAGCTTCATCCTCCTCGTCATCATCGCTGTCGTCGTCGTCCCACCACATGCGGAGGCGCTTCGCTGGCGGGTAGCCCTCGAGGGAGTCGTCGTCGTCTTCCTTCTCCTCTTCTTCAGAAGAGGGGCAGCCGTTCCAGGGGAACAAGTCATCCTCGCTTTCCGATTCCAGTTCCCCATCGGCGAGGAACTGGAGATCTTCATCCCCGCTGGTCAAGGACTTGTCGTCCTCGGACTAGACGGAGGAGGCGTGGTCCTCCTGGTCCCATTCTTCTGGTGCGCGTATGTCCTCCGGCGTCTCGCGGGAGGAGGAAGACCGATGGGAAAGACCGGAAGAGGAAGAGGAGGAAGAAGACATGGTGGCGCAGGAGGGTTTTTTGGGTGCTAATGCGAAGGGGATGAAGAAGCGAACTGTTTAGAACGGTTAAATAAAAGGGGATATGATGGAGATTCAATGCCACAAGCAGTTTCCGAGGAAGTGGTGCCCAACAGAAGAGAAAAAAAAATTCAGGCCACGCGGAGAAGTGGAAGAGGCAAGGCATCGTGATGAAGGATACTGCGGCAGTTCTGCTCTGCCACGACATGACCCGACGAAGGAAAAGCGTAATGATTTTGGAAATATCATTTCCAAAACCAGGGGGGCATGTGTTATCACCAGAATTTGACCGGATCAGAGGTGGGCCGCGATTGGAGATGGGCTTGAAGGATATACATAGAAGAAATACATGAATCGTCCTTGTGTATCAAGTTTGGGCTAGTTTGCCCGTGTATCTGTAACATAGTAGATCACATCTTAATTTAGAGTTTAACCCGTGCACGGTTAGGTGCACGCCTGAATTAGAAAGTCCCCCGGACTATAAATATGTATCTAGGGTTTATGAAATAAACAACAATCAACGTTCACCACAAACCAATCTCGGCGCATCGCCAACTCCCCCGTCTCGAGGGTTTCTTCCGGGTAAGCACCATGCTGCCTAGATCGCATCTTGCGATCTAGGCAGCACACGTTATTCGTCGTTCATGCGTTGCTCGTACTGAAGCCTTTTTGATGGCGAGCAACGTAGTTATCATAGATGTTTTAGGGTTAGCATTGTTCTTCGTATCATATGCTATCGTCGTGCAACCCTTAGGCATCTAGCCGCCCTTACGCCTATCTTGGGTGTAAGGGCGGCACCCCGCTTGATCATCGTTTAGTAGATCCGATCCGTTATGATTGCTCCTTGTTCTTCAAGGATTAGTTTAATATCTACATTGTTGGGCCTTACACACGGGTCGAAGGATCCAGTGGCGCGTAGGGTGTAGTTTGCTAGCCCTAAACAGGATGTTCCGAGGATCAACTTCGTGTTGGTTATTAGGCCTTGTCTAGGGTCGGTTTACGATCACCGTGCGTGGCCGCCGGAGCTCGATCACGAGTAGGATGTTCCGATTATGCGGTGAAAACCCCAAATCGTAGTAGGTCGCTTTAGCTTTATCTTGATCAAGCAGGACCACCATCCGATCGTACACCTCGTACGCATCATGGGTGGATCGGCTCTCCGAGCCGATTCACGGGACAACCTCGAGAGCCGATCGAGGCTCGTATTTAATGTTTACGTGTATGCCATGCAGGGAAACTAAGCGAGGCATCATCCAACACCTTCCCGACCGGGTATAGGTCAGGTGGCACGCCCTTGCATCAGCATCGGACGTGTGTGCAGAAGGCTTTGCGGGCCGTCGCTCGGAGGGACCAGGGCCAGCCGCAGTCCTGGGAGATTCCCGGCTCTACGGTGTTGCCCGTCGCTGCCCGCCGGTGGGTTTCTGACCGCAACACTGCTGTAACTCGATACAACGCATGTTCCATCGCGGTATTGTTTTGCAATGAAATACATGGTTATCAGATACAACAAGATATAAACTTCGCCACATCAGTGGGGAATCTTTGATAGATAACTTACAATTGACCGAGTTAATGTGGAGAAGCGCATTTCCCGGTTAATGTGGCACTCCTTGAACATATCCAATGGACCGAGTTCTTGATTGTTGGACTTGGCCTTCTAAAAAGAAAAACATACATGCAGCCAACTTAAAGATTCTATGAGGGGAGTGTGAAAAGAGTTTATATAACTGCCATCTGTTAAATGTTGGTTTGCATTTGAATAACAATTGAAAGCAATCTGAGCAGAGCATCTTGCTTGTAGACCAGATCAATATGCTGAAAACTAATATAAAATAGCTAATCATCAAAACAGATTTATTTAATTTGCATGGATCTGTCCATCACATATGTCATCACATATGTAAACAATTTATGTAGATGGCAGAGTTGGAATCATAAAAAATGGTACAGTCTAAGATGTATAGTAAGTGGCGTGGTTGACCCCAATAATTATTATGGACCAGAGATTCAGAGGGAGTACCTAGAATTGAATACACTAGCACGAAATTCTTGAATACATATGAATATGAATACACTCAAGTTATCAAACTAGAATCATGTAGAACCAGCATTCATCAAAAAATAACTAAATATCCATGAAACGTGAAACATCTGTCAAGCTTCATGCACTAGCCTACGCAACCAAAACACCAAACTGATCGAAAGGGCTAATACAATCGACTTATACATACATCAACAACATCCACTGCCGTTTTTGCTGAGTCTGGATCCTTACCAAGATTCCCAAGTGAGTTTCATAGCTTCGCGACCTAGTGGTTTGATGGAACAGAACCTTATAATGGTTCCTTCTGTTCATATCACAGACCGCCTGCAAACATTGTCGACTTAGTAACGCAAAAGCATACTGTCAAGCTTCATGCAATAGACAACACAACCAAATGTCCGAACTAATGGAAATGGCTAACCAATCCACATATACATGCAACACTCCCCCTCACGTGTGACGAGAGACAAGTCAACACGTGGAGACTCAGAGGTATAGCTCAAGAGGCATATACGTGGACTCCGAGGAGGGCAACAGAGGGCAGCACCTGGAAAAGCACTAGTAACAGGGTGATGTGAAAGCAGCAGTAATATGAGAGCAATGGCAATAGTAACACAACAGCTATAGTAGTAACATAGAGGATATGGCACCGGAAAATATTCCAGTGCATAGTTGACTGTAGAGCAATGATGATGACGGAAGGACCGTGGTTTCTAGCTATCTACACTAGTGGTAACTCTCCAAAATAACATGTGTTAGGTGAACAAATTACAGTTAGGCAATTGATAATTGTGATGGCATGACTATACATGCTATGATAAGATAAAGTTTACTGTAGTATTTAATTGGGCATTACAACATAATACATAGACCGTAATTCAACTGCGTCTATGACTAATAATCCACCTTCATGTTATCATCCGAACGCCTTCCAGTATTAAGTTGCAAGCCACCGATTATCGCATTAAGCAATGTGTGTAAAGTAAACAATAAAATTACCCTTAGGTTAAACATTGTTGTTTTCTCCCTAGTAGCAACAACACATCTACAATCTTACAAGTTATTGTCACTCTTACAAAAAACTAGAGGCATGAACCCACTATCGAGCATAAATGCTCCCTCTTGGAGATACATGCAACTACCTCAAGGTAACTACAAGTACCGGAGAGCATGCAAGATCTTAAATAACAGTAGCATGATAATATGATGAACAATCTGATCACAATTACACAATTTCTCGGATTCCAACAAACACAACACCGATTACATCATATGGATCTCAATCATGTAAGGCAGCTCATGAGATCATTGTATTGAAGTACATGGGACAGAGAGTACCAACTAGCTATAGCCGAGAACCCGTAGTCCAGGGGGGAACTACTCACGAACCATCATGGAGTTGAAGTGGAGGCGGTGGAGTCGATGGAGATGGCTCCGGGGGTCAATCCCCATCCCGGCAGGGTGCCCAAATACGAACTTCTGACCCCTAAAACTTGTCTGGACGATGGCGGCGGCGACAGAACTTTTCGTGGACGGAGGCTCGGTGTTTTAGGGTATTTGCGTTGAAGGCAATATATAGGTGAAAGGGCGAGGTCGGTGGAGGCCAGGGGCCCCAGACCACCCCTAGGCGCGGATAGGGCCTAGGCCGCACCAAGGCCTGGTCTGGCCGACCTGTGGCGCCTGCTCGTCTCTCCTCTGGACTTCGTCTTACTTACGGAAAAATAAGATCTTCGGCTTTTGTTTCGTCCAATTCCAAGAATATTTCCTGTACAACTTTTCTGAAATACTAAAACAGCAAAAAAATAGGAACTGACACTGTGGCATCTTGTCAATAGGTTAGTGCCGGAAAATGTATAAAAGTGCAACAAAGTGTAAGCAAAACATATATAAATTGGTGTAAAACAAGCATGGATCATAAAAAATTATAGATACGTTTGCAACGTATCAACGGGCTTCCTCGGTGACCAGGACTTTCCGTTTGAGCGGCCACCGCCGCCTCGTCGTCGAACACGGCAGCCGCCACCGACAACGACGACGACTACGACGCGCTGGTCTAACACAATGAGGAGGTCAAGGACGATAGTGACGACTTCGTCGCCTACATTTTCCACGAATGGCAGGCGGCCATGGCGGAGGGCCGGAAGGTCAACTTCCCGCCGACGATGACCGAAAACATGACTGAGAGGCTCGGCGTTCTCGTCTCGGAGATGGACCGACCGGTGCAGCCGCCGCGGCCCCGGTACGCCGCCGACATCATGCTGCCGGACATCACTGAGGAAGAGGCCCTACAACGGGCGCTCTAGAACTCGGCCGCGTGATGAATGTAAAATGCATACATGAACTTTGTCCTTTATCATATGAATTCCCACATATTTGCAACATATATGATGATAATACCATGTTTTACATTGATTTATGGGGATTTACCAATGATCCCCTTTATTTGGTTTATAACCATGCAGAACAGGAAAACCTGCTTCGCGTATTTTTCACTTTCAGAGACCTATACGGAGTCAAATTGACCTGCGATTTTTGGAGCATCATTTTTTCACCGGGAGGAACATAATGGACTTTTGGAGCACACCTGGAGAGGCCCGAGGAGCGAACGAGGCCAAGTGGCACGGCCCAACTTCCTAGCCGCGCCACCCACCTCCATTCGCACCTCGATCGTCTGATTGTCCTGATTCTTTCGCCACCGACGTATTTTTCCCTAAAAATTACTATATGACCCTGAAGAGTTCTCGGCAAGAGAGCGCCGCGAAAAGACAGAAACACCAAAACGGAGGTTGTTGCAGAGAAGACTGGAGGGGAAACTCCGCCGGGGTCACCATCGGAGGGATCTCCACCCGCTCCAACGTCTTCATCATCATCACCATGACCAAGAGGGAGTATTCCACCTCTAGACTACGGGTTTGTGGCAGTAGCTTGATCTATTTCTCTCATGTTCTTCATAGTACTTAGTGCCATATGAGCTACACATCATGATTATGGTCATATTTGTAATACATATGTGGTGAATCCTTTTTCTATGATATTGTTATATGAGATCTGATCGTACTATATTTGTGAGATGTGTTGATAGATGCATATTATGTACCCCGTTCTTAAGTTCATGTTCTGATCCAACATGTATGCAAGAGCGTGTGTATGGTGATGTGTGTGTGTTAGATGGAGTAGCAGGGTTTTAGTAATTGGATAGTGATAATATGTTCATGAGCTATAATGGTTTTGCCTTTCTTTTGCTACCTCACTAGGGATAAAGTGAATGCATGTGCTATGTTCATCATGTGACATTAATGGTGATCCTGTTTGTTCAAGGTAGCATATTTGATATTCAAACTTCATGTCAAAGTATTTATTGCTATGCTCTATTAATTCTTAATACAAGATTGATGAAGTTTCATTCTTGTGGAGCATAAGAGAGGTGTGTTGCATCATCTCTGTGTTAGGACGTGATGCCCATATTATTTCCGATCTTACATATAATATAATTTGTACCTTCATATCTCATTGATGAATTACTTTTTGTCCACCACAACTTTACGAGAGAATAGTCAAGTGAAATCATGAACCCGGTCCACTTTTATCATAAGAAACACATTTATCTTTCATTTACATTGTTTTTTATTAGCTGTAATATTTTATTCCGAAAATATAAAAATATTTACTTTTCTAATTAGCATCCAAAACATAAAAACAATCAATCTCTTTACAGTTTTTTACTTAGTTATTTTATCTAGTTTAGTTTACTACTTGTTTTATTACTACTTGTGTTATTTTACTTGCGAGAAACCTTGTGCTTGACAACCACACGGTGGAGTTGGGGACACAAGGTATTTACTTACTTGCAGGATTGCCTGAAGAAGAGAGAAGAGAAATACTTTTCCATCTAGTTTCCCGAGAGTTCGATATAAACCCTCGAGTGACCCTTGCGGGAAGATACTTCGTTGATAGACTTGGAGTCCCAACGTATCAAGATCTTTTTGGCGTTGCTAGTACCCGTTATCATCGTGCAACCGTTGCCTCCACCTCCACCACCGGTGTAGAATCCGTGGGCTGCTCCACCTCCACCACCGGCGGCACTGGCGTATGTTTCGACGGTTTCCAAAGAGCCGTGGCCGATATCGGATTTCGTCGTGCTCGACGACGATGACGAGGAGTAGGCGCAGGCGTCGTGTTAGTTTATATATATATTTCCTCACTATGTAAATTCTGTTTTATGTTGAAAAATGACAAAATTAAAAAAATACATCGTGCCGCTGAAGACACCCTCAACATAAATAGACGCTCCGTTAATTTCGATCATTTAGACAGACTTAAAAGCGTGAACATTTCGTCGCTCTAGGAGATGCCCTTACATTTTTTTTTTGTCTCGGGCCGACCTGGAATCATCTTCATAGAGTTTTGTCTCGGGCCTAGCTGGAATCATCTTCATAGAGTCTCGAGGGAGAGTGTGTGTTGGTGTGATGTGATCGAGGATGGCAGGGAGAGAGAGAGAGAGAGCGGAAGGAGGATGAGCAGCGTCACCACCTACGCCGAGAGCGTCGCTTCCTGCCACGCTCCAACTCCCATCCGCTCCCCATCTCCGGCAGCGGTTGTGCTGGCGGCGGCGCTCCCAGATGCGCGCCCCCACCCCGTGAGGCGGCAGCTCGATTTCCCCAGCGGCGGCGGCGACGGCAACATGGATGACGACGAAGACGACGACGACTTCCTTTTCCGCGCCGCAGAGGAGATGGAGCGGAGCCTTCATGAGCGCCGCGCCACGCAGGACCTGCCGCCGCCGCCGCCGCCGGCGGTTGGGCTCGCGCCTCCAACTTTCCCTGAGAAGGAGTGCATTTGCCGGCGCGGGCCGTGTGACGTGGAGTGGAAGGAGCCCGGAGGCTGGACATACGTCTGCTCGGCAACGCCGGTAAAGCGCCCCCCTCCCCTCCCCCAAGATCATCTGTTGGTCATAACCTAGACTACCTCTTTTGGGGGTAAAAAAAAATGGTTCAGTGTGCTTGGTTTTCTTGGAAGGGGAAATTCCAGTGCAGGCTGGAAGGGGCAATGTCGAGGATGGTTGGTTCGAGTTTTCTATTTTGGGGTGTGGAGACGAGGCAATGATGATGCTGGGATTTGGGGGTAGAAGAATGCAATGGTTATCTTGGCTTCTTGAGCCCTTCCAGTTCCTGCTTATGGTAATAAAAAAATCTGAGCTCTTCTGTTTTCCCTCAATTTGGCAACAAGCCATCGCTTTCAGGTGAAACTGGGTGAGGGATCTAGTAACTGCTCGGCTACTGACATAGTAGTGTGGAATAACTGCTCAGATTTTGTGAATAGCAAGCAAAACCTTCAGATCTGTTTTTTATTTTGATGAATTTCCTGTAAAATTTAATCATTCATACGAATAAGCTTCAGATCTGCATATAGATGGGACACATGGGTCCTATTTTGTGTAGATTAATTCTAGGTTTTGGTTCAATGTTTTGTCAAACTTCAGCAAAGGTTTTATGTGCTCAACCATCCATGTATAGCTGTATATTCTTATATGAATAAGGTTTTATGTTGTTTCTTTCGTTGTTATTGAAAATTTCCATGTGGGTTTGGGCAAGGGGTGACTTGGGCGCACCTACACCTTTAGGTAGAATGGTGAAATCATTGTAGATTGCATATCCAACATTTTCATGAATTTTTTAGTTTCCTAAGGCATCAATACAAGATGTATCTATGATGTCACATAATTTCAGATGTAAGTTCGATGCGCACATGAGAATTAAGACATATTTGTTGTGAATTACAGCTGAAATCACAACATGATTTGTCTATTTTTTTTCTTATTTCTCACCGCATGTATCACAACATGGTGGATGCATCTTGTGTTAATGCTGTCAATATTTTCAGAATTTATGAGTCTCATTCGACGTCATCTAGCCTGATCCGACCTGAATGGTAAAGTGCATAAAGTCGTTTCTGTGGAGACATCGTAACAAAATCCATGGTTCAGGATCAAAATTTTGATCTCTGTTATTTTATGAACGCTAGTGTGTAACTATGCTGCAATCAACTATAGAATGTAACTCAAAACCTTACGGTTATGTATGGATGCTCCATAACACTTACATAGAAGAGCTACCATTTATAGCATGGCGTACAATTTCATAACTTGGTTTGTCTTATGCCCATATCCATAACAGTTTCCTTAAATTCAATCATTGTTTGTCTGGAAGAAACAAAAAAAGGCCATTAGGAAATGTTTCAACTTGCAAGAAAGTATGTGCTATATCAGTGATTTTGTGTAAATCGACCTATTCTTTGTGTATTATCCTTTCTTGAAACTACAGGCTTATTAATTGTGCATGTGGCCCAATCTCATTGACTTGGTCAGAGATGCCTTATTTGATGTGCATGTCATTCAATTACATTCTCTTTCAACTGTCTTCTTCTTATCCGCAGTTTTTGTTCTTTTGAGTACATGTAAATCTGACAACTTGTTCAACCTCCACTTTTCAGAAGTGCCGCCATGTTTCTAACTGTGAGCAATCTGATGCCAATCCAAATTCACAACCTGCCCTTTGGAGCCATCCTGAAACGAACTATCCTCTTGTATTTAATACTCAAGGCAATCGTATGGCCAATGCTACAACTCAAGTTAATGTTAGTCTCCAAGGTACTGGTGCTACAACTCCAGTTACTGTTAGTCCCCAAGGTGCTGGCGCTGCAACTCCAGTTAATTTTAGTCCCCAAGGTGCTGGTGCTACAACTCCACTTACTGTTAGTCCCCAAGGTGCTGGCGCTGCAACTCCAGTTAATTTTAGTCCCCAAGGTGCTAAATCCAGTGGTGTACCAACCTGCAAGTGTACTGCTGGGAAATGCAGAAAAGAGAAAGACAAAGGGGTGTCATACTATGTGTGTCATATAGAGAAGGTAATGCTTTTATTTGATAGTTTTCTTGTCATTCCTCCTAATATATTTTAGTTATTTTTCATAGGACTATGGTCAATTATACTATCTTGCTCTCTTTTGTATACAATGGTTTAGCTATTGATACTTTGTGTTCTTTTTATTGGTTATACCAGTCCTGTGAAAAACTGTCAAATATATCATGACAGAAGTTGCAAGTGCTTCTTTTAGTTTGAGAAACACATAAATAATAATAGCTGGTGTTGATGCATGAGTAAATGCTGTTATGAAGAATAAATATATCGTAGAACTTCTTGCGAAGAAAAGACTAGCCCTCACTCTGATGGGTTTCGAGGATGCTGTGTGGTTAATAGCTATCAGGAGTAAATAAGTTTATGTACCATAAAGGAGAAAAACGAAATGTATACCTCAGTTCTATAGGTCCTAAAAGATGTGCAGTTAACAGCGCAAAGCTTTGAGGAAAAATAGGATATGCTACAAATTTTGAAATAAAATGAAAACAACTATCCCTCACTTTGGTGTGTCTTAATGATGACATCCTTGTCCCAATGTATGATGTGCTTCCTGATTAGCCAGGTGTCTATCCCATCATTATATTCTTGGAGCCCTTTTGTATGTGGGCATTTCTCAACTTTATTCAGAATTTTCCTTGTTGAAGCCATCATACATTGTATGTCCAAATGCCTTTACTATGTTTATTCAGTTGGGAGTTGCTGTGAAGAGATGATTGCTTCTTAAACGAGTGATATAAACTACTAATATCCTCTCGGTAGGGGAAATATGACTTACTACTCACTTCATTCATTTGGAAATCAAAAAGTCCACTTTTCCCCCAAAAAACTATCCGTCTGACTCAAGATTCCCTCTCAAACATTTACTTGGCTCACTTACGACACTTGGTCAGTCTAATTGAGTTCAGCCATACCTTGGGTGGCAAATCTAACCCGCAAATCTAACCCACCCAGTCATGACCGCAATTTGTTCATCTCACTGAGTTGCTTGTCCAGCTTCAGAATCAACTCATTGTTGCATGGAGCTTCTGCAGCAGCAGACGGCGCCAGTGCGGCTAATGACACGATGTTTGGAGATAGCTGGGAGGCACATAACTTAGTCGGTAGCGGTGTCGTGTAACAGGGGAGGCTTCATAGGTGGGAGTCTTAGTTTAGGGGGTTTAAGTGGACCAATTAAAAGTTCAGGGTAAGTGGATAGTTTAAAAAGGGGGGTGGGGGGACTTTTTCCATTGTCAATGCACGGTATGACCTTCATAACTTAGGTCAGTAATCAAAGAATCTGTTCATTTTGCAGGGGCATGGAGCATGCTCTCACCGTGTGCCAGTCAACGTTGCTGCTGAAGAACTGCCACTAACTGGATACAACAATCCAAGGAAGGCTGGACGTGTGGTGTGCAATACAGTTACGAAGGAAGCTAATGGGCACAATCTTGTTATGATGGGAGGCCACAATGGAACTAAACCGTCCAACCCTGATGAACCCCCTGAACATGACGATGATTGGCCGTTTGACATTGTTGAGGGTGATGTTGTACCCACAGACTGCTTGTCTCCTGCTCACCCTTCACCAATTGCTGCGGTCTCTCAGGGATCTCCAAGTATGCTGCAGCAAACAGTTGGTATGGTGGAACTGCAAACACCAACGAAGTCACCAATGCCACCTAAGTATACAGTCAGCCCCACGACTCCCCGCTCAAATAATTGTTACCGGTGCGGTGAGGAAGGACATTTCATGGTGAACTGCCCTAAGAACAGTACTTGTTACAACTGTCATGTGGTTGGGCACTGGGTGAAGGATTGCCCTGGACTGCCAGCTGAAAGATCGTAAGAAGCATATGAGGGTCTCCTTATGGCTGTGGACCTCTGACAGTAAGCAGTGAGAACTCACGGCTAATGTTCTTCTGCATAAGAGTCGGCTTTACCGTGGCAGTCAGTTTGTTAAAGTACAGCTCTGGGCACCTGCTACACTAAAACGTGTGCGTGACTGTAAGGTTACTACAGTAATATTTATGTCCACTATCTGCTTGGTTGGTAACTTGTAATATGCGGAAAGGGCAGTAAACTCGTAGTTCTTATCTTAGGATATGTATATGTATTACTTTAAGTATATTTTAGAGTGGTGTTTTGACTCTTGGGTGCATAAGCTTCCTTATTTTATATAATTCATCTTTGATACATTTTGAAATGTCAAAAATTATAAACAAAAATTTCATTTGTACATCTTTTCATGGAAAACCGACTTGTCGTTTGGGCTGTGTAAAAGAGATAAATTTTGATAATAAAATAAGGTTTCTGTGAGAGATGTTTTATCTTTTTTACATTGACCACATATAGATTATCGAGATGCCAATGCAAAAATCACAAAATACCTAAAAAAGGCCTAAAGTTAAAGATTTATCAATGGGTAATGTTGCTCCAATACCCAACCAAAGAGCTACTGCAGTACCAATTAAAAAAACTTGAACCTACGACATCGGGTTTTGGAGACCCACGTTCTACCGAATTGAACTAAGAGCGCTTTCATTTATTCAAAAAGAAAATATTTTTCTATCTCTAACATATCTCACTGCCTTCGGGTTGGCAACCGTCTTCTCCAATCTAAAAGTAAAGGTAATTTCTCATCTCGTTTAAACAATCCTACGGGACATTCTTCTTGGAAAGGAGTCAGAAATAAGCCTATATCCTAAAAAAAGAATTGTTGAAATTTTTAACAATTAAAAATATGTTGTTTGGGTGGTGGAAGCATATGCACACGAAACTTGAATTGAATTATGGTATACTCGTATATACGTAGACCTGATCGGGCACTAGGGCGTGTTGATGTGTGTTTTCTTTTGAAGTTCCTAGTTGTTGTAAATGGTTGATTGATGAATCATGGTGCCAATGTGATACTTCCTCTGTTCGGAAATAATTTACAGTATATCTCCAAATTTATTTTAAAATACTCTAGATTGTAGCTTTTAGTCAATAACACTACTGAAAAAATGGTTTTGCTCTCTTTATGAGATGTCGTTATTTTCAACGTAGCTTGAATTAGTAGTTGACACGTCCTAAGTACTACTAATAAATGCAATACTAGAGGGAGTATATGTCAAAGAATTACTATTCTTGCACTATTGAAAATATATGTCAAAGAACTATTATTCTTGCACTATTGAAAATATATCGTTGGAAAATTACCATCGAGAAATTTTGCGCACCGTTGAAAATGTACTGTTAGATAACTATCGTCAAAACTAATGTTGGTTAATTACCGCAGACTACTAGTGGAGTACTTTTTCCTAAACTTATTACATTAGAACCCCTAAACGACGGTAGAAGAAGGGTGTCACTGTTGAACGATCGATGCCAAAGAATTACTATTTACGCACCATTGAGGAATTACTTGTTAAAAATTACCGTACAAAATAACATCTTATGATTGAATATTTTTTTCTTGGATAACTACTGCTGAAGAACTACGCACCTTGAAAATTTACCATAGGATGAGTTACCGTTGAAGTGTGGTGATAAAAAAATTGATGTTGAAAGTTACTGGGCATGCATCATCGAATAGTAACTTTTTAAAATTGACAAAGAATTACCATGGAATAAATATTGGCAGAAAACTACGGCTGAAAAATTGTATGTAAGATTTACAATCAGAATATTATCGTTAAAATTTACTATTGGATTATTACCGTTGGAAAAATATAAAGTTGCGATCAAAGAATTGCTGATGAAAACTTACTGTTCATGCACCGTCGAAAATTAACTATCAAACAATTAGGAATCATCAAATAATTATCATACGATAATTGGTAGTGTAAAATTGTGTCAAAGATTTTCCATCGAAATTTACATCTGAAAGATGATTATCGGGTAAGATGAAGAATTATATCAAAAGTTTACCGTCAAAAAATATCAGTTAAAAATTGCTCTAATTGCCGCCAAGAAGTATTGTCCACCGCTGGTATTATTCATCGCTGGTACTGTCATCATTGCGATGAACAATATACCCGAGGGGCTGAAAAGGGAGCAAACACGCTCAACTTTTATATATTGTATATATTATACATCTTGTCTCAGGATTTTTGTTTCATTTCCCTAAACTAGAGAAATATAATTACATAATAAGGTAACAACACCTAAGAAAAGGAGAACAAGTTAGCATGCTAAAAACCAATCTCTCCTGTCTACTATTTCTTCATTCCTTATTAGAAGTATGCTTATAAAAACCACCATTAATTACATAATAAGATAGCAACACCTAAGAAAAGGAGAACAAGTTAGCATGTTCTAAAAACCAATCTCTCATGGCTACTATTTTTGTTGTTGCTTATTCGAATTATGCTTATAGAAACCACCATCTAAGATGATTTTGTAATACCGGGTGGTATATTCCCGTCATGGATATGGAATAATTTTAAAGAATATGAACAACCATGAATTAAAAGGTTTGCCAAATCCCATTCATTAAAAATTTGCTAGTTATATTCCACATCGGAGAATTAGTTATTGGACATCCGAAGGCGTTTAGCTACGTTTCTTAGGGTTAGGGCTGGCGACTCGCAGGCGACTGCGCCGCCATCCTGCCAAAGATCGGGAGCATCTCCGAGTATGAGTGGATTTGAGGTTTTAGACGAGGATTCGAAGTCTTGGAAACCTGCTGTCCGGGGCGGTATCGATCTACCGCGTTGGAAGGAGGGAGTCCGCAAGGAATACGACCGCTGGGAGGGTTTACTAAAGGGGACGCCGCCAGGTTTCGCCCAGATCAAATCATCCTTATTCACCAATCCGCTGTTCGATCAATCTACAACAGCGTCTCCTTCGACTACTGCGATGGCGTCGACGAACGATGGGGGCGATTATGGGGGATCCGGTGAGGATCCTACCCGCCCGAAGTCGGCTCGTAGGCACCCGCTGTTGCTTGAGGGAGGTTTGGGGAGGTCTGATCACTATGTCGTGGAGGAGGTGAGCTCCAGTAATTGGCATCCGCCGGCGCTGGAGGGCCTTGGAGCGGATGATGAAGATCTACTGGTAGGAGACGTTGACATGGAAGATGACGTTTTCGTGGAGGAGGAACCAGATGAAACGCCAGCGCAGCCTCAGGTTCCATGGAGGTTGATGGCCAGATATGTTGGACATGCTTCTCCGTCGGCAGAAACACTGAAAACACACTTCACGAACGTATGGAGGTTGAGGAAAGGGGCGACGTTTGCACCAATTAAGCCTAAGTGGTTCATTGTTACACTGAATTCTGAGGGAGATTATGACTTCGTTGTCAATGGAGGACCATGGACACACCTGGGTGATGCTTTCCTTGTGCAACCCTTGAAGGGATCTGAGAGACCATCAGAGACAGATCTCACTGCTTTACCAATCTGGGTGAAAATGTATGATGTTCCTTGGGATAAGCAAACTGATGAAAACAGTAGGAAGTGGGGAAGCAGATTGGGTAAGGTGGAAGAGGTTGATGTAGATGCAACTAGGAAACAATTCAGAGATTTCTTGCGTGTTCGAATTCAGATTCCGATAAACAAAAGGCTGCAGACCAAATTGACTACAGGTATTAAAGACCAGAGACACATTCCACCTTTATCCTGAGGTACGAAAGGGTTCCATATTTTTGTTTTTGGTGTGGCTTTATTGGGCATAATGAATCTGTATGTGAAAAGAAGAGGCTAGGTGTTCCTTCACTTGGGTATGATGCAAGCTTACGGTGCTCACCAATGCGAAAGTTCCAAAGATAGGCCAGCAGTTGCCCCACCGGTGGATGAACCACCTGCGAAGAGAGGGCTGGATTTATCATCGAGACTGTTCAATCGGGTACACTGGGAAAACCAAAAGTGAGAACAAATATCAGGAAAGGGACCAACCGTGTAGAACCTGCTGTCCCAGAAACTGTGGTTGCCAGGGATGGGGATGCAGTAGCAACATGTGCAGGACCCTTGACGGATAATGTGGATTTATCGCTCCTGCTCCGTGCTCTACAAGTGCAATACCCAAGGGACACATTAACGGAGCTCCGTGAGCGCATGTACATGCAGCGAGAGTAAGCCCTTGAAGCATCAAAAGCTGTCGTGCCTGTGGCAGCGCAAGAGCAGGAGGAAACACTGCCTACTGCTGTTTTTGTCCATCCTATTGCGATGTCGTGCGGTCCTTTTCCACCATGCAGTTCGGATATGATACCGCCCTTGAGAGGCTTAAGCTCGTTGGTGGCTTCGGAGGACACTGCAAATACCGATATGCCAGAGGTTAATTCGGTTCTTGGTAAGAGGTTGGCTGATTTTACTGAAGAATCAGGGGACTCGGAGGGGGACAGGCGTGCTCTGATAGTGCATGACAGTATAAATCCTGGCTCGGCACAGAAGAGGGGCAAGGTGAACGATAATGCAGGTAGCGTGCAGGGTGATGTGAGGATGGAGGAAGAGGAAATTATGGAGGCAACCAGCCATGGGGCCGCTGGTCAACTGACGGGGATGCACGGCGCACCCCGTCAGCAACAATGAATTGCTTCAGTTTGAACTGTCGGGGAGCGGGGAACAAACCGACAGTTCGTGACATTGCTGACCTCTGTCGGTCAGTAGATGCTAAGATTGTTTTCCTCAGTGAGACGCGTCAAACAGCTGAGAAGATGAGGAGGATGCGAAGCAGATTGGGCCTCAAGGGTTTTACGGGCATTGATAGCAATGGCAGAAGCGGTGGCCTTGCATTGTTCTGGCATGAACACTTGCTGGTTGATGTCCAGGAAGTAACTGATCGATATATTGATATACACATCCAGGTTAATCAACAAGAACCAAGATGGAGGCTGACGTGTGTTTATGGTGAACCGGGAGTGGAAAATAGACAGCAAATGTGGGATAAAATGCGTGCCCTAAAACCCCTCGCTGATCTCCCATGGTGTGTTTTGGGAGACTTCAATGAAGCAATGTGGGCTTTCGAGCACTTCTCAGCGACTCCTAGGCCGGAGAGCCAGATGAGAAACTTCAGAGAAGCTTTGGAAGTCTGTGAGATCATTGATTTGGGTTTCTCTGGCTTAGCTTACACATATGATAATAAACGAAGTGGCAGTGCAAATGTGCAAGTTAGACTGGACCGTGCCGTGGCCGATAATTCGTGGCGAAATTTATTTGCATAAGCACGAGTTGTACATCAAGTGACTCCATGTTCGGATCACTTTGCTATCATTTTGGAGTGTATCAAGGAGGAGTTTCAAGGGCCGCGATCGGCGCACCGCTACTATGAAGTAATGTGGGAGAGAGACTTGAGCCTACTAGAGCAAGTTGCTACGGCATGGGCAGAGGCTGGGCCAAAACATAACCTGGGAGAGGTCAAGAAAGGCCTGGGATGCGTAATGAGCCAACTCCAGGAATGGAGCAAAGCAAAATTTGGTGCAGTAACCAAAGAACTAGAGAAGGCGCGAAATAGGCTAACAGAACTCATGAATATGTATGCTGACAGGATGGAAATCAGAGCTGTAACTGACAAAATGAATGAACTACTCTACAGGGAAGAGATGATGTGGTTGCAGCGCTCAAGGATAGATTGGCTGAGGGATGGAGACCGTAATACCAAATTTTTCCATAGCAAAGAAGTTTGGCGGGCAAGGAAAAATAACATAAAAAAGTTGCGTGATGCTAATGGTGATTGGCAGACAGATCCATCAGTTATGGGGCAAATGGCCACGGAATACTTTAAAAACCTGTTTGAAGCTGAGGCTAATTTGGAAGCTCAACCACTTCTAGATCTCTTCGAGGAGAAAATCACACAGGATATGAATGATAAACTGTGTATGGACTTCTCAGATAAGGAAATATTTGATGCGCTCTTCCAGATCGGTCCCCTTAAGGCGCCAAGGCCGGATGGATTTCCTCCAAGGTTCTTCCATCGTAACTGGGGTGTGTTAAAGGGGGATATCATTTCGGCGGTGAAGGAATTTTTCCGCTCAGGAATTATGCCCGAGGGGGTGAATGAGACAACCATTGTTTTAATTCCAAAAATTGATGAACCAGAGACACTAGCACAGTTCAGACCTATCAGTTTGTGCAATGTTATTTACAAGGTGGTCTCAAAGTTCCTAGTGAATCGTCTCCGACCTCTACTGGATGACATCATCTCGGAGGAACATAGTGCTTTTGTCCCTGGTCGTTTAATAACGGACAATGCTATGATTGCCTTTGAGTGCATCCACCACATCCAACAAGAAAAAGACCCGGTAAAGAGCTTCTGTGCATATAAGTTGGACCTCTCAAAGGCGTATGATCGGGTGGATTGGGTCTTCTTGGAGCAAATGATGACTAAGTTGGGTTTTGCTCGCCAGTGGGTGCAATGGATAATGCTTTGCGTGACCTCGGTGAGATATTCAGTCAAATTAAATGGAACTCTGCTTGAATCATTTGCACCGTCGCGTGGTCTTCGGCAAGGCGACCCTCTCTCCCCGTTTCTATTCCTTTTTGTGGCTGACGGACTCTCGGCATTGTTGAAGAAAGGGAAAGACACAAATATGGTGGAATCGGTCAGAGTGACCCGAAGGGCTCCAGGCATATCTCATTTGTTATTCGCCGACGATACTCTTCTTTTTTTCAAAGCAACAACACAACAAGCACAGTATGTCAGTACTGTTATTGATGATTTTGCAACAGCTACGGGATAGTTAATTAATAGTTCCAAGTGCTCCATTATGTTTGATCCGGGCTGCCCTCAAGAGGTTTGTGATTCAGTCAGACAGATCTTACAAGTGCAACAGGAGGTGTTCGAGGACAAATACCTGGGTCTTCCTACCCCCCATGGTCGTATGCACAAAGGGCGTTTTCAGAACCTACAACAGCGATTGTTGAAGCGGATGATGATCTGGGGAGACGGGGTGCCCTCTCAAGCAGGCAAAGAAGCATTAATCAAGTCCATAGCGCAGGCCATTCCAACGTATATAATGGGTATTTTTAAGCTGCCAAGGGCAGTTTGTGATGATATGACTCGTATGATTAGGAACTACTCACTACTAGGAAAAGGCTTATTGCCGGCGCACCAAAATTGCTTATTGGCGGCGCACTAGCGCCCGCCGGTGGGAACAAGCCGGTGATAATGGCTTACCGCCGGCGCACCTGATGGTTCGCCGGCAGTAACTCGATTTATCCCCGGCGCACCTGCCTTGTTCGCCGGCGGTAAGTTATACTCGTAAAACAAAAAATTTAAATCTAGATTTAGAACTAGATCTAGATCTCGTGAGCTGCGGTTGTGGTGCCGTTTTTTTGTCAGTCTAGTAGGCCGAGGTTGTCGTTCTTGTTGCTGCCCCGGTGTAGGAGGTGGAGGAGTGGGAGGCCGGAGGTGGAGGAGGCCGGAGGAGGTGGTGGTGGCCATGCGGAGGAGGCCGGAGGAGGTTGAGGCCGGTGGAGGAGGCCGGAGGAGGTTGAGGCCGGTGGAGGAGGCCGATGGAGAAGTCCATGCATGCTGAGGAGGCCGGAGGAGGTGGACGACGCCGGAGAGGAGGTTGAGGCTGTTGGAGGTGGCCGGAGGAGGCCATGCGGAGGAGGCCGGAGGAGGTCGACGGTGCAGTAGTTGGTGGAGTCCATCGGAGGTGGAGGAGGAGGAAAAGGGAAGGAAGAGGGGAAAGTGAGCAAAGTGAGGAGGAGGTCGACGGTTTGCATTATATATAGGAGATGTTACCGCCGGCACACCAAGTAGGGTTGTGCGCCAGGGGTATTTTTTCTATTTTTTTCACCCAAATCTTAAATCTCAAAAAAGTCTTGTTTCTGTTTTCCAATTGACGAATCCATTTTTTGTCCAAACGGCCGTAGATCGATTTTGATATAAAAAAGTTTTTCATCGGAGGTCGTATGCAACCAGAAATCCCGTTTTACCGAAAGATGACGCCATTTTGCATAATACATCGAAATTCAAATTTTCAAATTTTCAATAAAACTAGATCACATATTACATGGGCATTTCAAAGGATTTTATTTTTTGAATTTTCTATCATTTTCTATTTTTTTTCGAAAACTGAAAAGGCGATTCCCCGGGGGGGGTGTGGAGAGAAAATCTAGGCAACTTACCCCCGGCGCACCTCTATGGTGGTGCGCCGGTGGTAAATTGTCACCACCGGCGCACCACCATAGAGGTGCGCCGGGGTAAGGTGCCCATATTTTCTCGTTTCCGGCCGTAACTCTTCGAATTTTATTCCCGGCGCACTAAATTTTCTTGTGCGCCGGCAAGATAGGTTCTCGCCGGCGCGGCCTAACATGGCTCGCCGGCGGTATTTTGCCACCGGCGCACGTCAATGATGGTTCGCCGGCACCCTTCCGTGTAGCTATAGCCCTTTTCCTTGTAGTGACTGGTGGGGTTCGTCACAAGGAAAGAGGAAAACACATTGGATTTCTTGGGATAAGATCACGCTGTCAAAAGACCAGGGTGGGTTAGGCTTCCGTAACCTCAGAGTGTTTAACCAGGCGCTACTAGCGAAACAAGCCTGGAGGTTACTGACCAAACCAACTACTTTGTGTGCACGGGTATTGAAGGCGAAATACTATCCCAATGGCGAACTGCATGATATGGTTTTCTCAGCAAATGCATCTCCTTCTTGGCAAGGAGTACAACATGGGCTAGAACTGCTGAAGAAGGGCATATTGTGGAGAGTGGGTAATGGGGAGCAAATCCGGATATGGCGCGACCCGTGGCTCCCGCGGCCTTACTCCTTCATGCCCTTGTCACCTCGAGGTGATTGTCGTCTACGTCGAGTTTCGGCTCTCCTTGATGGGCATGGAGCATGGAATATGGAACTCCTCCAACGCCACTTTATACATGCGGATATTGAAGTCATACTACAAATTAAGCTCCGCCTACGCAGAGTAGATGATGTGTTGGCTTGGGCCCCTGCGATGAATGGCCTCTTCACCGTCAAGAGTGCTTACTGGCTTGGCATGGACTAGCTTCACCGGCCTTCTCAAGGCGCCACAAGCAGGGCACCGAATGGTCGGAGAGCCATTTGGAAGACTCTTTGGGGGTGCCCTGCCCCTCCTAAGGTACGCGTCTTCGCCTGGAAGCTAGCTACTAATTCTCTCGCCACTTGGGAAAACAAAAAGAAGAGGAGTATGGAGGTTATTGACACTTGTGTTATATGTGGCATGGAATCCGAGTGCACGTTCCATACCTTCTGCATGTGCCCCATGGCGAGGAGTCTCTGGCAAGCCATGGAGGAGGTCTGGCCACTTCCAGATATTGGAATGATAATGAACACAAGCAGCGAGTGGTTGTTGCACTTGTTGGAGGGAAGGTCGGAGACGGTGAGGGCCATGATCATAATGACGTTCTGGCGTATCTGGCACTGCCGCAATGAGGTGATCCATCATAAACCAGCGCCATCCATTGAAGCTTCTCGGCGCTTCCTATGTAGCTATCTGGAATCGTTGCTCACAATCAAGCAATTTCCTACTGCTGACGCTGCAAAAGGGAAGACAGTGGTGTCATGGTGCAAGGACAAAAGAAACTGAAGACGACGTCATTGACGTCAGTTAAACCTCCACGGCCTTGGAGGAAACCACCAGAGGGGCATGTGAAGATGAATGTCGATGGGTCCTTCTGTGCAACAAGTGGAAAAGGAGGAGCAGGTGCAGTGCTCCGGGATGATGGTGGATCGATTATTGTCTCGGCATGTTGCTTCCTATCAAACTGTCGGAGTCCCCTGGAAGCTGAACTCGAAGCATGCCATCTTGGCATGGTCCTTGCAATGGACTGGTCTCCCCTGCCATGTGTGATTGAAACAGCGATGAAGTTGATCCTTGCTGAGGGTACTGATCGATCACAGTTTATGGGGCTTGTTCAGGAGACAAAGCGCCTGCTGGCGAATAGACGTAATGTTCAGTTTTTAGCAGTAAGCCGTGAGCAAAATAGTGTAAGCCACCTATTGGCAGTGGCGAAGGACGGATAAAATCTAAGGTAGGGCGAACCTTGAATGGTGCGAATACCAAAATAGTTCTACAGTAATGATATCTTAATGCAATAAAGATAAAAACATATTTGATTATAAGTAGAACCTAAAAATATACCAATAATGCTAACCCAACGGTAAAGCTTTACATCTTTTTTAAAAATATAATGTAATTTGGATTATCCCTTGTTTGCGCAACTGGGTTTTGATTACCTTTTTTGCTGGAAAATTCCTTTCAATTTTTAATGTCACCACGGGTAAACCCAATGTTATCTTAATGCGGTAATCGTGTGGTCAGAGAAAGTGTGATGTGTATTTCAAATATCTGAATAATTTGAAGTATTTAATTCTACAAGTATGTATAATGAATAACTCTAGCTTATCTTGTATGTACTATGGTACATTCAATGATAAATCTATGTAATACAAAAAATATTATTTACATTGAACCTAGAATACGAGTTTATGTTGGAGGTAAAAATAGTCTTTTTTTTTTGTCTGTAATCGATTTTGCGCACTGTTTACAAACATGCATAACTTTTTCATATGGAGTCTGTTTTCAATGTATGACCACTCAAAATTTTCAGAAAAAACACGCGCATCTAAGTGTATTCACAAAAATAAAGGTAGGGCGGCCGCCCTACCTTGCCCTACTGGGAGCTTCGCCCCTGCCTATTGGCAAACTTTAGTCGTACTAGCTCTAGCTCTGAGGTTTGGCCTGGTTCGGGGCCGGTTGAAGTCACGGAAATCTGCCGTGATGAGTGTAACCTGGGTGGTTGATTAATATAACCTGGGTGGTCCATTTTCGCAAAAAAAAAGTCCACATTGGAGACGCCCCAAAATTACAACCTGGTTAGTGGCATCATAATCATAGTGTTAGGTTAACTAAATTATTAACAATTCTATTTTAGAGTCGTTTCATTTAATCTTTTTGGAGTTAAGCTAAGACACACTTCTACCTTTTGCTTCTTTCCACTCCACACACATCCACGGATCCAGCTAGTTCAATATGTGAAGACTGAGGTTTTATATATATACATCCGCTTATGTTTCATATATACTTTGATATTGCAATTGCATGTCGTGGATGTCCGCCAGTACAAGGGATGTCTTGTTAGATTCTCCCATTGGCATGTTAAATTATGTTGGTTTAGTGGTAACATTCCTTCTTACTAGTAGGGATGTTGTATTTTCTATGTTGGAACATCCAGGTGGGCTTCATGTGTTGGTAGTCTTGTTCCATTGGAACAAGTAAAAACTGATAATCTCTAGAGAGGGACTTTGGGCCAAGCCTCTCCATTATATAAACAATCACAACACATGTCTTTTGTTTAGTTAATAACTAGTCCTCAACCCGTGCTCCAGCACGGGCTATCATTCACAGATATTTGGTAACAAAATAGTAATATAGTATTGTAAAAACTAAATTTTGGTATAACTACGTTCATAGTGTTGTTACACATGAGGATAAAACTGTAGTTAACTATTTGTTTCTTTGTGAAATTAAGTTCCTACATATGCTCCTGCAAAAAAAAGTTCCTACAAATGGACAGGGTTTTCCTAGATATAACTGCATATGATATTAGCTATTTATTTAGTTCTGCTATAAAATAAAGTCAAAAATGTTCTAGGAAAATAACATGGTTATCTGTTTTTACTCGAAATCCTTCATAATATTACATCTACAAAGTGGAGCTATAAAAGGTAAACATCTGGTATGATCGGGCGACTTCAGCGGCTTTTCAACATCCTGGACTTAGTACAACCCGTGCAGGTTTGGTTTTCTGCGGCATGTTCACCTGATTCTTGATAAAATCTTAAGATGTACTCTATGGTTCACATGTATTTTATATTATTCGATCTGATATATTTTAGTTAATTGATTAATAAAGTCAGATCCTTTCTCAAGAATTAATTTAAAGTTAGATATCAGATGGTCACTGCCCTGTACGCAATGATAATCAGTCCACAGAATGTATGGCTGCTTTAATTAAGAAGAATCACCACTGGTGTTAAAGTTCATGGATAAATGTAAGTTCGCGACAAAAGGACCGCACGAAAAGTAACTCATTAAAAATTTCACAATATTAGGAGCTTTTAAGCTGTGCATGGGAACAAACAGTCAAGAACAGAATGAAATATTGCCCCATCTCTGTTGTAAATGTCCCTCCAGCATTCTTGATGACTCGCTTTCCATCACCATCAGCACAACATAAATACTTTTATTCACCTTCAAATGAAGTTGCTAATCAGAGTGAAGTAACATTTTCAGCAAGAGTTGAGAAATAATTACATTATAGGTCTGCATGTTTACAGCTGTAATGTTCAAGTACCAAATAGCAGTGGCATGTGAGATGTGACGTAATCAAAGATAAAGGGAAAATACGAATAGTGGCATTCTACTAAATATTTCATAACTGAGAGGCATGCATCCATGTAAAAGTAGCTGACATGGGAATATTCAAGCCTCCACTTACCTCTCTGGATATCATATAATTTCTTGGATCATCTGACAGTTTGGATATTGCAGTGTCGGGCACTGAAAAATATCTACGAAACACATCAGGAGCACGTATAGGACCAGAGAGTTCCTTTGTCGTAATATGCATCCCACCCAGATGACAGTAAACCAACAGGAGAACTCCTTTGAAGTAGCATGTGCGACGACCTACTGGGATAGATCCAAGGCGTTAGCACTGTTGTGCACAGCAAGATCCAAACATGTAGCCTCAAGATTAGATAATTCAATTCAATACACAAAAGTAATGACATTTGTCCATCAATTTTTAGGCGTGCATCAACTTGCAGGAAGAAAATCAGATGTAATTAGTAGAGCTTTGCATACACCGGATAGACTAAACAATTTTGAGCAGTGACACATAGTAGGAAGAGGCAATGCATCGCTTTTACCTCAGATCAGAAGCTTAGAAGAGCAATGCAGAAAAATATAAATCACGACATGATCCTGTGCTGTAATTTCATCGTCCAATGTTGCTAAGGGTAAACGCCTGTCATTAAATCTATCGATGGCATGCTTTTTTCCGGATCAAATCATCAAATATACGGGATAGGCCAACAACAAAGGCTTTTTCTTTTTGATCCCGTGTAATCAATCTGAGGAGTTGGCAGCAACGATGGCAGCCCGGTTGTGCTCGCCGCCATCACAGAAGAATAAAATCCAGCGATTTGGAGATATATTATACACCAAGTGTCCATCATCTCATAATACATCAGGAGATAAGGTGAAGCAGAGTGATTACCTAATGATTTGAACTCGGAAATATATAATGTGCCTGTATGAATACCACACGTACGGATGGCAGTAGAGGCCGACTCGCCGACTCAATTGATGGTGGGCTTCAAGTCCTGCTGCATCTTGGGGAGTGCGTACTGGCCACACAGATCTTTCTCCCTCCTTTGTATTTTTTACAATCATCCTTTCTGCAAGAACGCCCATCACTGTATCTCCTCTCCTGCTGCATTAGTTTCTCCTACAGGACATAGATATATGCTGGATTTGAGCATGGTTCGGACACGGAAGCTGAGGAGACTCACATCAATGTTGGAGATCAAGGGAAATACGCAGGCCTGGGGAGAATTTCATACCTTTTGCTAGCTAGATTGATTCCATTGTGGATGCTAAGCTGATGAGGAGGATCTGGAGTCGCCGTGATCAAAGATGTGCTCGAGATATATTATGTTTAGGCGGCGCAACGAAGGAGGCTGCGGAGATATATTCTCTTTAGAACCCTGTTGTTGTCTCGTAGGTCTTTCTTTTCGTGTGGAAGACTCGTAGGTTTTCTAAGTTGGACTCTAGAGACGTCAATTATTTTCACCTTGCACTAATTAAATCAAGGCGTGCCATCCCTGGGTTTCCCTTATGTCAAGCCTGGTGCCATTGGTTTGACTTTTATCATGTACTATAATAATAAAAGTAAACGTGTCTACGTTACAGTTTTTGCGACATCATAAATAACAACCTTTTTAACTAATCGTAGCCCTTAATTCTAGATCTAATTGTCATAATTATTCTAATGATGTGGATTAATGTGATGTCTCCTATGGTGCCTCCAATTAGTAAATATAAGATATAAGATGTTTAGCTTACCATATAACAAGGGAGTTATTAGATCCCCTTGCTTCACCCTCGCCATGCTATGTCTAAACACATTTTTTGACTATTTTATTACATAGGAAACACATCAATACATAGATGTAATGGGCATACATATGACACAAGACCTAAACACCGAACCTGAATTATTGTTGCCTTGAAAAGGCTGAATTACACAATGGAAATGTAAATAGCTTTTCACTCTCTAGACCTAAAATATCGAACATGAATTATAGTTGCCTCAAAAAGGCTTAATTTTATATGGAAAAAGGCATTAAGAAGGTTATAAGGGAGAAGCTCTTGTTGGCCAAAACAAAACTTTCCCTGTGCTAGCTGCAAGGACTGAAATTGGTGCAGTGGACGCCGGCTAGTGCATTAGGCGCGTCAGTGAATTCCCAGCTGTGTACATCGTAGATTTGCAGCGACGAGAAATCTGAGTTCTTCCGAGTGTTGCAGAAGAGCAGCCTCTCGTTGGCAACTAGCAATCTGGGTTCCGAGAAACTGGGTTCCGAGAAAAACGCTTCGCCTCCCTGAAGGCGATTAGGGTTTCCTCGAGTAACCAGGCGGCGCACGTCGGTGATCGTCGGGGCGCAAGGAGGAGGACGCTTCTGTTAGCGTTCTCGGGGTTTTCAGGGGGTAGGCGGCTGTCATGGATCCACAGGATTCGGCGACAGCGGATGGAAAGGAGACGGCGGGAGGAGGATCGTCCTCGACTACTGATGAAAGCAGACCGGGGAAGGAAACCTCGGTTGAGAACATGATGAAGAATCTAAAACTGACTGCTGCGGAGGCGGACAGATTAGTAGATGATGATGATGAGGAAACAGAGAAACCCATGTGGGCGCTGGCGGGTAAGATCTTATCAGAGCCAAAAATTTTCCATATCAATACTATCTCCGCCGTCTTGCGACCAGCTTGGGGGAATCCTAAGGGACTGCTATTTAGAGATGGAGGGAGGAACATGTTTATTGCTGAGCTTGATTCGGAGAGGGATCGTGACCGTATTTGGGAGAGATCACCATGGATGGTGAATAAATGTGCGGTGGTGCTGGAGAATTTTCACCACTGGAGTCGACCCTCGGAGATGAAATTTGACAAGCTGCTGATCTGGGTAAGGATTATTGATCTCCCATACAATAAACTGAATGAAGTATGGGGAGAGAGGATTGCAAGTAAGGTTGGAGAATTTGTCCAACTTGATATTAACAAAGGAGGCCTTGTTAGTGCTCAGTACTTACGCGCTAGAGTATGCATCAAGGTGAAAGAACCAATTATGAGATGGGTGGGGCTTGAGTCAAAGAAATTGGGGAGAACCTTTTGGTACTCTGTCCAGTATGAATTTTTGCCGTATTTCTGCTTTTCATGTGGAGTACTGGGTCACTCTGATACTATCTGTCCAGTGCCAGGTGAAAGAGATGAGCAAGGAAATTTACCTTGGGGCCCCTATCTGAGAGCTCCGATTGATTACAAAAAGAAGTCTGGTCACCCTTTTGCAGAAGGAGGCTATGATGAATTTTATAAGGAGTTTAAAGAAGAGAGTGCAAGAGAACACCACAGTGAAAACGGGAAGAATGTACCTGATGGTGTCGCCCCAGTACGGGCACCTATGGGTGGTCGAGGAAGGGGTGGAAACATGAGTGGTCGAGGTGGAAAACCTCCAGTTTATCGGAAATTAGCAATGTCATCTACGGACCAACCTATTGGAGCCCAGCATGCTGAAACTAATCCAATTAGAGATATGGTTATGTTTGAACCAAATATTGCTGGGTCCAAACGTGATGAAGCAGATTTGAGGAGAATGAAGGAGGGTTTAACTCCGGATGCAAAGAAGAAGAAGAATAATCCACATTTGGCGTCGGCTGCAGAGCAGCCACGCCAAGACCAATGAGTTGTTTAAGTGTGAACTGTCGGGGGCTTGGGAACGACCCGACAGTTCGAGAGCTTCGCGGTTTCGTGAAGCAAATGGACCCGGCCCTGTTTTTCGTGATGGAAACGAAGATCGAGGGAAAGAGAGTAGAGAATATGAAGAGCACCTTTGGTTTTGCTGGAGGTTTTACTGTGGATAGTGTGGGGCTGAGTGGAGGCATTGGTCTCTTCTGGTCTTCAGCTGTTACTGTGGAGGTGAAAAGCTTCAATAAATATCACATCGATGCTATTGTTCAACCTAATGACAATTCAGTTCCAAAGTGGAGGTTTACAGGTATCTATGGTGACCCAAGAAGGGAAAATAGACACCATACTTGGACACTCATGAGGAGATTAAAAGGGCTCCGGAAGCTTCCATGGCTATGTGTTGGGGACTTCAACGAAACCATGTATGGCACGGAACATTTCAGTGAGCACGCTAGGGATGAATGGCAAATGAGGGCCTTTCGGGAGGTAGTAGAGGATTGTGATCTACAAGACTTGGGCTACTCTGGTCAGGCTTTCACATGGGATAATAGAAAGGATGGTGTGGCAAATGTAAAGGCCGAGGCTAGACGGAGCTCTTGGAACTGAAGACCTCTGTCAAATGTTTCAAGTTCTGCGTGTTAAGCATGTGAATCTGGTTCAATCGGATCACTGCATGGTGGTGATTGAGATGAGTAAATACGTGAAACAACGGAGCTCAAAAGGGCGGAGTTTTAAATATGAGAATGTGTGGCAAACCCATGCTGATTATGATAAAATTATTACTGATTTGTGGGGTAAAACGGAAAGAGGTACAGGCCTGTCTGGTTTTGCAAATTCGCTATCTAGTTTGCAATCTGGTTTTGAGTCCTGGGGAACATCTACTTTCGGAAATTTCAAAAGAAAGCTTCAAAATTTACGGAAAGAATTAGATCGTGTGAGGAGAAACTCGATGGGAGGTGGTCCATCGGCTGAGGAGAAGAGACTCATGGAAAAAATTAATGAAGTGCTCTACCAAGAGGAAATTTGGATTAAGCAAAGAGCGCGGGTCAATTGGCTGAAATCAGGAGACCGCAATACTGCATATTTTCATGCACATGCGGCTCAAAGAAAAAGAATTAATGGCATACATATTCTGTATAGAGAAGATGGTTCAGTTTGTGAGACTGCGGATGATATTAAGGATGAAGTACAGAACTTCTATTCTGGTTTATATACCTCTGAAGGCATACCGAATTTTCAGCAGGTTTTGGACTTGGTTGAAGAGAAGGTAACTGCAGAGGATAAAATTATGCTTGAGGAAGAGTTTACAGCGGAAGATATTAAAAAAGCTCTTTTTCAAATGCATCCGTCCAAAGCTCCTGGTGTTGATGGTTTTACGGCAGGTTTTTATCAGCGACACTGGAATCTGTTTGGAGAAGAACTTTGTAAAGCAATACTAAATTTTCTTAATGGAGGGGAGTTGCCAGCAAATTTAAATGATACAGCTATTACTCTCATTCCGAAGGTTAGAAATCCTCAATCAATTAAACAGTACAGACCAATCTCTCTTTGCAATGTACTGTACAAGATTGGTACAAAAACAATTGCAAACAAGATGAGACCAGTTCTGGAGTATACGATCA
Organism: Lolium rigidum; assembly: GCF_022539505.1. NCBI lineage: Eukaryota > Viridiplantae > Streptophyta > Magnoliopsida > Poales > Poaceae > Lolium > Lolium rigidum. The sequence goes on along the minus strand of NW_025900741.1, from coordinate 7,861 downwards.
GTCAAGAACAGAGTGCGTTTGTACCAGGGAGACTTATCCAGGACAATGCTCTGGTGGCGTTTGAGAGTATTCATTCAATGAAGAGGAAAAAGAAAGGCAAGAAGGGACACTGTGCTGTAAAATTGGACATGATGAAAGCTTATGATCGAGTAGAGTGGCCTTTTCTTGAAGCTATGATGCTGAAACTTGGTTTCCCAGTGAATTTGGTTCATTTAATTATGAAGTGCATATCTACTGTCAATTTTTCAGTTAAAGTGAATGGAGGCTTATTGGAACCCTTCCAACCCACTCGGGGTATTAGGCAGGGTGATTCCATATCGCCTTTCCTTTTTCTGTTCTGTGGAGAAGGGCTGACTACTCTTTTGCACAGGTACAATTTGGGTTTTGTGGATAGAGGGGTGAGAGTTTGCAACAGATCACCCTGGATTTCACACCTCCTGTTTGCTGATGATAGCTTAATTTTCATCAATGCGAATGGGGCAAGCGCCCGGAGACTTAGTGAGATTTTGCAAATATATGATGAGGCGTCGGGCCAGAGAGTAAACAAGGAGAAGAGTTCTATTTTTTTCAGCCCATGTACCTCTGATGATCACCGGGTTGAAGTCAAGACAAATCTAAATATCCAGGTTGAAGCATTCAGTGAGAAGTATCTAGGACTACCAACTGCAGTTGGGAAGGTTACAAGTGAAGTGTTTGAGTTCATAGCGGATAATGCAAGAAGCAAAGTTAATGGTTGGGCGGAAAAGAACCTATCATATCCGGGGAAGGAAGCCCTTATTAAATCCGTTATTCAGTCTATGTCGACATATAGCATGAGTTGCTTTCTTCTTTCTAAAGGCTCCTGTCAAAAGCTAAATTCAATATCAGGCAGATTTTGGTGGGGAGGAAATTTAGACAAAAGGTCTATGCATTGGTTATCTTGGGAAAAGTTATCAGTTCCGAAGAGTAATGGGGGTATGGGATTCAGAGATATGCATATGTTTAATATTGCTCTTCTTGGAAAACAGGTGTGGCGTCTTTTGACTAACCCTACATCTTTGTGCTCTCAAGTTCTATTAGGAAGGTACTGCCATAATAAGAACTTGATGGAAGCTTCTGCACCAAAAACAGCTTCAAAAACCTGGCGTGCTATCTTGGCGGGAAGGGAAGCTCGTGGGTCTTGGAATGATTAAAAGGGTGGGATCTGGTGAAAGTATTTCTATCTGGAATGATAATTGGATCCCAAAGCTGCATTCTATGAGGCCTATGGGTCGTCGTAGAGACACTGATATAGAGAAGGTAAGTGAATTGATCACGAATGAACATAAATGGAACACTGATATGATCAAGGATCTGTTTTTTGCACCTGATGCTGATGCTATTATGAAAATTCCTTTGCGGAGCAGTTGGGGTGATGATAGTATTGCATGGTCGAAGGAAAACCATGGTATATACTCGGTCAGATCAGCATACAACACGCTGATGGATCGTCAGGTGAGTGTTCAGAATATTAGTGGGGGTGATAATGCTTCTACATCTGATAATGGCGCCGATATGTGGAGCCGATTATGGAAGCTTTGTGTTGTACCTAAAGTACGTGTCTTTTGGTGGACAGTTCTTCGAGGAATTTTACCTGACTACAGGACTCTTACACGGCGGCATGTCATGGAGAACAGTACTTGTGGTATTTGCAAAGCAGAATCGGAAGATCTAATGCATGCTCTAATTGAGTGTAGTCATGCCAAGCAATTCTGGAGTGCAGCTAAGGAAATTCTTCTCTTGAAATTACCTAAGCTTCACCCTCTGACTTGGACGAAGGATATCTTATGTGATCCAAGGTATACCCAGGATGAGCGAGCAAAGATTATAACAGTGATGTATAATATCTGGACTTCCAGGAATAATATTACTCATGGAGAGGTGGGTTATAACCCAGCAAAATCAATGGAGTTTATATCCGAGACTTTGAGTCTTTTGGAGATGCCAAAGAAACGTCCGACTAAGGAAGTTCGGCGGGCTAGTCAATGGAGTAGACCGATCCAAGGTTTTGTGAAACTGAACCTGGATGGGGCGATACGGGAGGAAGAAGGCAGGGCAGCCACGGGAGCAGTTGCCAGGGACAATGTGTCCTTCCGTGGAGCGATAGCCAGGGTGTATGATGGGGTTTTGGATGCCCTGACTGTTGAGGCTTTAGCTCTGCGTGACGCATGTGCTTATGCAATTCAGAAGGGTTTTGATAGAGTGGTGCTGAGTACAGACTGTCAAGTTTTGTTGAAGCATTGGGGAGAAAGGAATCGTCAGAGATCTATGATTAGACCTATTTTAGATGAGATTAGTGAGATGAAGAGCGCCTTTTCTTCTTTTCATTTTATGTATGAGGGTCGTGAAGCTAACCAAGTGGCTCACTGTTGTGCTAAGTTTGCTGCTATCAATGGTGAGCCAAACACTTGGGATGCTGAACCACCGCCATGGTTAGTTCACAGCCTTCGGGCTGATTGTAATAGTGTGTAACTGGTGGCTGCAAGTTTTTGACGTACTCTTTTCCTTACCAGGGTACCGAAGGGGACTGGAAGGTTTTTAATGAGGCGGCTTGCTAGCTTGATATATATATATTGATTTTCAAAAAAAAAAAAAAAGAGCAGCCTCTCGCCATGGCCCACGGTAACAGCTAATAGTAGCTTAATATGAGGAATAGTTCTGGCCCGATCTGTGGCCCTTGATGGGCTGGCGTGGGGGCATGGCCCTAATATTGCCTTGCATAGCCCGGGCATGGCAGCGTTTGAGGACGTTCGTCGCTGTGCTGAATGGCTGCACGCAAGGGGCGCGCGACAGAGAAGCCCGGGCAGTCGCCCGGGAAACAAGAAGGATGGGTCCGCCCCATGGAGACGATGGCGTCGGATATGAGGGCGTGCCACCCTTTGGACATGCATCTGAATCGGCTGAGTGACTTGGCGGGGATCATGGAGAGGATGTCGAGAACAAGGTCGTTTGGCAGGTGTACGGCTACGTCGGCGTCCTGGTGGAGGGAGGCTGCACCACCCCCTGTGGCTTGCGAAGAAGACGAGGCATGGAGGAGAATATGAGTGTGTTTGGTTTGGTTCCCAAGTTGTCTCGCTAAAAAAATAGTTACTCACTGAATTGTGGTTATTGTTTGGTTTATAGCCAAAATTTTGGCTGCCAATGCATGCTCATCCCTCTTCCTATCAGATTCTTGCCAAAAAGTTGGTAAAACATGGGCAAAGGATTCCTTGACCAAAAATTTGGCAGCCAACTCTTGCCAAATATTTGGTAAGGCTAGTGTAGGCACCAACCAAACACACCCCTATCTGTAAGGGGAAACGGCAGCCCACGACCGCCGCCAATCCAAGCCCAATAAAATTGCTAAATAGACACCCGGTAAGAGCATCTCTAGCAGATATGACATATCGGCCCGCAAACGCGGCGGTGAGCCGATATGTGGTTTTCGGTGCAATTTTGGGTCAGAGCAGACCCCGCAACGGTGGTCTGGCCCGGATATTAGATCCAGGACGCTTAACATATTTTTTGTTATCTCTCTCCCCCTCTTTAGAAAGCTAAAACAGAAATTATGCAGTTTCAGAATCTCAAACAAATCCACCTAATGAATAATATAATGTTTCTCTTCAAAAAGATGGATAATATAATTTTGATTGCTTGAACAAAATCTATAATAAGACATTATCTGTTAATTGTATAATATTAATTTTGATAGTTCGCATTCAAACCCATAAATAGCATACCCTGTCTTTTTCTTTTGAGCACACATGCTCTCTTCATGCTACCGATTTGCATGCAGGGAGTGGATCTCATGGTTATGGTCCATTGGGAGCTGCTGATCGTTGATTTATATTTTGAGTTTGGACAGGTTAATGACAGTTCTATCGTAGCAGTCCACACATTGTTTTATCAGTATAACAATTCGGTATTAGTATGCTCCATTGCCTAAGAGATTCTAGATTTCTAGTTACGGCCATGTTCTAGCTAGCTAGAGTAGGCATTTCGTTTTGACACAAATGGATTATTTTGGGAATAAGGACCTCTTCACACTATTGATTAATTTTTTCCACGTGTTGGCAGTGTGTTAACGGAGAGAAGAGATCCATTTATTTCAGTCCTAACACGCCCCATACTGTCAAGATCTGAACCTATCTTCTCTTTTTTAATAGATGACCCCATTTTGCTGGTCTCACAACGAGCTACATCACCTGCTATTTGCCCACACGGTGCGTCGAGTCAAGCGTCTTTGGTCGCGCGTGGACTCTCCCGTGTTTTCTAGACCTGCGTTGGGCGTCCCATTGCTACATGGGCTGGACCGAGGCATGCCCCACAATTACTCGCTCCACGTTCGTGTGCTGTGAAAAGGTCCTTTGCCTTTGCTCGGATGAACTCAGCAGTCGGCGCCTCCATGTTTAAAAAGCTACCGTGTTGCCGTCGACAACCAGTGCGGCCACCTGCTCGCGAAGGTTGCACTCCAGCTCCAAATCTGCTCGATGTTTTGCCTCCCCCGCAATTTGGTTGGATTTTCATTGCATTGTGCCTCCTGATCACTCAAGCCCACTCCGATTCAATCATTCAACTGGATTCCCGATGGTTTGTTGTTGCAGCCGTCGTTGATCTTCCACGGTCCCTAATGTCTCTCCCCACAACGTGGATTTATTTGTTTCCTCAGTTTTATATTTTAGCATGATCTGTTAACTGTATAATGAGGCTCTCATCATCTTTGTAGGTCTGGTCTGAAGAAATATCATCAACAATCCAACTAGGCTATTTCTAGCTGCTGAACTACAAATCGGCTGGGCAGCTACTCGCCTTCTAGCATTCGTTGGGGAACTTATGTTGAAATATTGGGCCCACTTTTAGTTGCCCAAATTAGATTTCAGTTTTTCCTATAAATCTCAAAGCCCACATAGTGGCAGCCTTGTGAGTTTGAGCCCAAGTTGGTGGCAGCTCACTAGGGAGTGGCAAGAGGTGGGAAGTTTAGTCCCACATGGAAAGTTGGGAGGAAGTTAGACCACCTTATAAGGTGGGTTGTTTCACCACTAGTAAGTGAGTGAGAATAGGAGTGCTACACGCGCGCGCTCCTCCTCCTCCTCCTCGCTCGTCTCGACTCGACACGACACGACACGACGCGCGCGCCGCGCTCGTGGTGAGTGGATTGAGCCTCGAGCCGTTGCCTAGGTTTTCCCGAGCCTATATAATCTCCTGCCCGGCTACCGCAGAAACATATCTAATACACGAGTTAGGGTTTCCACCTCTCTCTGCTTGAGCCGCCATCGTAGCCTACTCCATTCCGCGAGCCGACGTGCATCGGCAAACGGGAGAGCAGGTCTCCGGAACCGCTCGTCCTTGCGATCCTGTACGGGAGAGGGCGAATTAGGTTTTTGGGAAGCGCTCCGCGCGACCGCTCAAGCTCTTCATCACGGGTCGCCTTCCGTCCAAGTCGGGCGGTGCTGCCTACCGTCGTCTTCAACGCCGTCTACTTCGACCCGTCGTCCCCGTCGTCAACAACGTTACTGCTGCGATATCGTCTGCTACACCTCCACCGCCACCACCACCAGATCGGTACGTGCGACATATCTCGATCTGTTTAGCGATGGATGCTTTACCGTTTGCGCTGCTGCTACTCATGTTGATCAATGCATCTAGTATGTTTGAGTTTCACATGTTAGTAGTTTCTGCCATCATGTTTTATATTCTGGAATTAATCATGGAAATTGTGCCTAATTCTCCAACAATCCAAAAACCTAATTGTCGGCAATTTCCTGAGTTAACAATGGCTGGTTTTTCCGATGCACTGAGGCCGGATAAGTTTACCGGTGTGCACTTTAAGAGGTGGCAGTATAAGGCCATGCTCTGGCTTACTCATCTGAAAGTGTTCGAAGTTACTGATGGTTTACCTGAAGGAACTATATCTAACCAAGATCAGAACAAGTTCAAGGAAAACAATACCCTCTTCGTCGGATGCGTTCTAAGCATTCTTGCTGATCGTCTGTGTGATGTGTACATGCACTTAACAGATGGTAAAGAGCTCTGGGATGCACTGAATGCTAAGTTCGGTGCAACCGATGCAGCGATGAATCGTACATCATGGAGAGCTTCCATGACATCGGGATGGTTAACAACCGTTCCGTAGTCGAACAAGCTCATGAGATACAAGTGCATTGCGAAAGAGCTTGAACTCCTTAAGTGTGCCTTACCCGACAAGTTTGTGGCTGGATGCATCATCGCTAAGTTGCCCCCTTCATGGAGGAACTTTGCCACAACTCTCAAACACAAGAGACAGGAGATATCGCTTGAAAATCTGATAGCATCTCTTGATGTTGAGGAGAAAGCTCGGGCTAAGGATAATATTGAGAAAGGAGAGGGTCGAGTCTAGCGCCAACATGGTGCGTAAGAAACCCTACAAAGCAAGAACAAAGGGAATAACAAGCCCTCCTTCAATAAGCCTATGAAGACTACAACCTTCAAGAAGAAGAAGATGCTCGAACAAAGCGGATCCGAGCTGCTTTACGTGTGGAGAGACAGGCCACTTTTCTAAGGACTGTCCGGAGAGGGCGGACCGCAAGAAAAAGGCGAGGCAAGTCAACACGGTGACCGCTAGCAATGCTCGATGGGTACGGTAATCTCTTTACTCGTTCTTTCGGTATTTCAATCTCCATGTTGGTGGATTGATACAGGTGCTAATGTTCATGTGTGTGCCGACATATCCATGTTCACTTCTTACCGGGTCGCCCGGGATTCTTCCGTCTTGATGGGGAATGGGTCACATGCTTCTGTTCGTGGTGTTGGCACGGTAGATCCGAAGTTCACTTCGGGAAGATCGTGCGACTCGAGGAACGTGCGCATGTCCCTACTATGAACAAGAATCTCGTTAGCGGCTCCCTTCTATGCGGAGATGGGTTTAAGGTTGTTTTAGAGTCGAATAAAGTAGTTGTTTCCAAGTTTGGACAATTTATTGGTAAAGGCTATGAGTGCGGAGGCTTGTTCCGCTTTTCACTTTCTCGATTTCAGTAATAAGTCTCGTGAACCATATTTGTGGCAATGTTAGTGATGATACCGAGTGTTTGGCATTCTCGTTTATGTCACATTAATTTTGGTTTAATGTCTCGGCTATCCAGTTTAAGTTTAATTCCGAATTTCACCATTGCCAAAGGCTCTAAGTGCCATAGTTGTGTGCAATCAAAGCAACCTCGGAAGCCTCACAAGGCGGCCGAGGAGAGAAACTTGGCACCTCTAGAACTCATACATTCTGATCTATGCGAGATGAATGGTGTGTTGACAAAAGGTGGAAAGAGATATTTCATGACATTGATTGATGATGCGACTAGATTTTGCTATGTTTATTTGTTGAGAACTAAAGATGAAGCTTTAGACTACTTTAAAATTTATAAGGCCGAAGTTGAAAATCAACTAGAGAGAAAGATCAAGCGTCTTAGGTCGGATCGTGGTGGCGAATATTTTCCTAAAATCTTTGATGAATTCTGTGAGGAACATGGCATTATTCATGAGAGGACGCCTCCCTATTCACCCCAATCAAACGGGGTTGCCGAGAGGAAAAACCGCACGCTGACCGACTTGGTGAATTCCATGTTAGCCACTCGCTGGTTTATCTAAGGCATGGTGGGGGGAGGCTTTATTGACTTCATGTCATGTCTTGAATAGAGTTCCTAACAAGAATAAAGATAAAACCCCTTACGAGGAGTGGGCTGGAAGAAAACCATCACTTTCGTATTTGCGCACATGGGGATGTTTGGCGAAAGTCAATATTCCAATCACTAAGAAGCGCAAACTCGGACCAAAGACAAGTGGATTGTATCTTTCTAGGTTATGCTCCGCTGAGTGTAGGATATAGATTTTTAGTAGT
>NW_025900740.1:0-59609 GCF_022539505.1 Lolium rigidum | reverse complement strand
GATGCGCACCGATAAAACTTTTCGCACTCCGGTGTGACGCCGAGCCGATACCATGAGGATTCCGGCGAACCCGCCGAAATCCGCACGATATCGATTCGAGACGCCCTCCGACACGACGTGCGCAACGAATCACACACGTGATGCCGGAGGAATTAACACGAGCGGTAACATTACAACGGGATTACAATAGAGCCCACAAGATACATATATTACAACAACGACTCCAACGAGTCAAGATACAAATATACAATACAAAAATCCAACTCATACGAGAAGATCGAATACGTCCGAGTACGGACAAGATACAAATTGGACTAAGAGTCCCGAAGATAACCAGATGGCGTCCATAACCTCGCCTGTGCCAAGCCGGAAGGGTAACCTTGCTAACATCGTCATCTCGTACTGTCAAAGTCGGGCCATCGGTTGCGCGACAAAAGGGAGGAGACAAAAAGAAAGGAAGGCGAGGGTAAGTACCATTGGCACGTACTTGCGAGACAAGACCGGCCTATGCTCGCGCGGTGGGCGGTATAAACTTCACCGGCTATATGTGGAGTTTAGCGGCAGCAAAGCTACTATCCAATAGAGACACGCTACAACATCCGTCTACTCAGAGAAGATAAGAGAGCGCACAAGGTAACAGATAAATACTACACAAACATAACCCAGCCAATGCGATCCCCCTTCGCAAAGAGGTACTGGCAAAGGCACACACACTATTTGAAAAGGTTTTATTAGCAAATTATTAGCAACAGAAAATAAGGTGTAAGTTGTTCTATGATCAAGCTATACAATTCCAAGTCGTCCATAACCGCGGACACGGCTTATCGATAAGATGTACACCTCGCAGGGGTTGCCCAAATGTAACCATACGCATGCTCGAACCCACTTACTACGGGTGGAGTCTCACAACAAGACCGTTCCCAATGCAAGAGAAAGTTTAATGGGAGCCACCCAACTAAGCTACCCGTGACGAAGTTCGTACGTACTCCGATACTGGACCCGGAGGTTTGCGACATAGTCCAGGCGGGCACTAACGACCGGGCACAGGATAAGTCTATCCGCAATATGAGTACGAGTACGAAGTAAACACCCGAAGGCAACAGAAGTAAATCGTGCATATCGTGCATATGGGCAAATAAAACCAAGGTTGTGGCTCCCAATAAACAGACTCGAGGAAAGGTAGTGGGTGATGGGGGTCCCATTCCCCCACGTACGGGTAGAGCGCTCAATCTCGGAACAGATAACAAGAACTCGGGTCCTAGGGGACATTAGCAAGTCAAAGTTCAGATGCTTTCGCAAAGGGGCTCACGGATGCCTCTCGCTTACAATTTTAGTTGTTAACAATAAAGTAAAGTGTGATTATCTCCAACAAAAGATATAGCATGTGATAACCTCCCAACAAGATATCCCGAACATTTCGAGATATCAACAAGACCCTAAACTCGCCTACGACTCGCAAAGCTGGCAAACAACAAACAATAGGTAGGGCGAGGAGGTGTATCTCGGACATAAAGGTAACAGGTGGATAGGACACATGACACAACAGAATCGCACATAAGGATAGCAATAGATCAAAAGAGCATGTAAAAGTAAAATAGGTGAAGGGGTGGGCTCGCCTGTGAAAGGCTGCAGAAGAACTTGTCGGAGAACTCGTCGTATCTCACAACACCACTTCGCGTTCCTATCCGAGAAGAAGCAAATGCTGGAACACACAACGTATGCAAGTCTTACTACTACGGATAAAGAAACAGCATGCTCAAGATGATATGCATGACATGGCAGATATGGTGCAATGCAACTTATCCAATTTAATCGGAGTCAAAACCCGGACAAGCAAATTAGGTTGGAGTTGCATTTTCTACCGTCAAAGTTAAGTGTTGATTAGCATGGCATAACATGGCAGGGGTGCGCTACTTCAATATTAAACGGAGCGGGAAAACCATAGTTGGAAATCCAAAATACTCCGCATATATGTGAGGTGAACATGCATAACCATCACGTCTCGACATGATGCAAGATGCAAACAGATGTATGGATGGCATATTAATGTTCCTTGCATTTTTCTGATCAATTTTCATATATAACACGTTTTATTTCGAGTTATAGTTTGCAAGATATGAATTTATCAAGTTTAAAACATATTCTGCCATTTTCAGAAAACAGAGAAAAGGGTAAACGTGTTATACCCGAAGACAGGCTAGCCACAGAGGCTGACGCATGGGGCCGACTGCTGACTAGGACGCTGACAAGGCTGGGACGCTGAGGTGGCTCCTGGCAGAGGCTGACGGCTGGGGTCCACCTGTCAGGTCGGAAAAGAAATCAAAAACGTGGGGATTTTGCCTTCCCTAGGAATTGAACTCAGGATCTGAAGTAGGCAAACAACAGGAACGGACCAGTGGGCTGCTGATCAATTCGTGTCAAGTACAGGACGCTGAGCCAAAAGAACAATCAGAGACAAGGTCGAGCTTGGAGGGCTACAGCCATGTCGGAGGGAGATCAGGTCGGAAGTCGATCTCCCGATTCTGCACGAACCGGGACACGGAAAGTTGGCTCGGGGCTGCGCCGGAACATGGGGAACCCGATGGGGGTGGTGCCGAGCCTAGGGGCTCACCGGAGCATCGCCGGCGGTGAGGTTCCTGCGGGCAAAATGATGGCCACCGACGGCAGCTTGTTAGAGAGAGGAATAGAGGAAGAGGAGATGCTCGGGAGAACAAGTAGACCACTAGGAAGACGTACATGTGCTCAGCAGGGGCGGAGGAGGACCAGAGCGGCCAGAATAGATGATTTTCTCGCCGGACTTGGGGAAGGAATCGGCGACTTTGCTGCTGAATTGGAGCGTGCGAGGACGATTCCTTTGGGGAGGATGATGAGGACGGCGAGGCGCATCTCCCGGTAGTCCCAGCTCGGCGAGGGACAGCCTGGAGTGGCGGCGCCATGGCGAGGTGGAGACGTTACTGTGGAGTTTTTCTCCTTCGTTGTTGTTTTCGTGGAGAAGGGGAAAGGAGGGGGGAGCAGGTGGAGAAGATAGAGACGGAGAGGGTGCGTGGTCCAGGGAAAAGATAAGGAGAGGGGAGGCTCACATGGGGGAGGGTGGTGCGGTGCTGTGGTGGTGGACAGCGATGGGGAGGAGTCACGCACCTCTCGTGAGGAAGAAACGAGGGGGACTTGGTCTTCATCGAACCGGTACGAGGCTGGGCTAGAGAGGGAAAGTTGGCTTGGGCCACCGGGAAAATGGGCCAGAGAAAGAAAAGGCTGGGCTGCTGCGGGAAGGAAGGAAAAGAGGGAAAGAGAGAGAGGAAAGGCCCTGGTGGGTTTTCTTATTAAAAGCTTTTCTCTTTTTAAACTGTTTTTGCAATTGATTTGAAATCACTTCAAATAACTTTGAATTTGAAACAGAGAGGGGAGAAAAGACAATTCAAAATAATTAGGTTTATAAAATAATTTTATTTATTTTGGGTTTAGGATTAGATGGAAAAGATAGAAGGGTTTTATGAAAACCATATGAGAGGGAGAATAAAATAAGAAGAGTTTATCAAATAATTTTATTTTGTTAAATAAAACATGGATGATATGATGCATATGCCATGATGATGCATAAAAGGAAAAGAACAAGCAAATCTAGTAGAGGGTACTACCCGGGGCCGTTACAATCGACACCACTAACAAGGGATCGCGCCCCGAGATCCCACGTCCAGGTACGGGGGAAGAGAGGTGAACTATCGGATCTTCAGGCGACGTGTCGAACTCCTCGACACCACTAACAAGAAGTCTTGCTCCAGCTTGATCGGCGACTACAAGAAGTCGTTGTTCCGATGTCGAAGATGACTGCGGAGATAGAAAGGAAGGAGTAACAGTCACACGGATCCACCAATTCAGGTAACAAGGGCGAATAGTAAGAGTAGTCGGTATGGGGGCCAATCCATCCCGCACCCGAACTATTAACCCTGAACATAAATAGGAGAATCGTGTAACAAACTCTCGGATCTCAGATTGACGATATCGACAAGCATTGCCAGCAAGGATTCGATTGGTTCAAAGCACAAGGAATTGAAGAGGGATCACAATATAAGGATGATATCAATCGGAGAAGACAAGGTTGACGTCGGTGATGTTCTTCTACCGGAAGGTCTTCAGAGATCGGTCCTATTAGGTTAAGGAAGAGATCGTCCAACCCACGTCGGAATCTAAGACTCGGAGAAGCAGATAAGAGAGAAGACTTAAAACTCGCAAAGGTAAGAGGAGAAAGAATATAGATAAGGAGAAAAACAGAGCTAATCAGATCTATCCAACGAGTTTTCAGAAAATAGTTTTGACACTAGACACAACAACGTCCGTTGGCAAGGTTAACCTATAGGCTGGACTAGTGGGGTACCGTCAACCTGAGCTCTGATACCAACTTGTGACGCCCCGGAACCGGTACCATGAGGATTCCAGCGAACCCGCCGAAATCCGCACGATATCGATTCAGAGACGCCCTCCGACACGACGTGCGCAACGAATCACACACGTGATGCCAGAGGAATTAACACGAGCGGTAACATTACAACAGGATTACAATAGAGCCCACAAGATACATATATTACAACAACGACTCCAACGAGTCAAGATACAAATATACAATACAAAAATCCAACTCATACAGAAGATCGAATACGTCCGAGTACGGACAAGATACAAATTGGACTAAGAGTCCTGAAGATAACCAGTGGCGTCCATAACCCCGCCTGGGCCAAGCCGGAAGGGTAACCTTGCTAACGTCGTCATCTCGTACTCGTCAAAGTCGGGCCATCGGTTGCGCGACAAAAGGGGGAGGAGACAAAAAGAAAGGAAGGCGAGGGTAAGTACCATTGGCACGTACTTGCGAGACAAGACCAGCCTATGCTCGCTGGTGGGCGGTATAAACTTCACCCGGCTATATGTGGAGTTTAGCGGCGGCAAAGCTACTATCCAATAGAGACACGCTACAACATGCGTCTACTCAGAGAAGATAAGAGAGCGCACAAGGTAACAGATAAATACTACACAAACATAACCCAGCCAATGCGATCCCCCTTCGCAAAGAGGTACTGGCAAAGGCACACACACTATTTGAAAAGGTTTTATTAGCAAATTATTAGCAACAGAAAATAAGGTGTAAGTTGTTCTATGATCAAGCTATACAATTCCAAGTCGTCCATAACCGCGGACACGGCTTATCGATAAGATGTACACCCTGCAGGGGTTGCCCAAATGTAACCATACGCATGCTCGAACCCACTTACTACAAGTGGAGTCTCACATCAAGACCGTTCCCAATGCAAGAGAAAGTTTAATGGGAGCCACCCAACTAAGCTACCCGTGACGAAGTTCGGCCGTACTCCGATACGGACCCAGAGGTTTGCGACATAGTCCAGGCGGGCACTAACGACCAAGCACAGGATAAGTCTATCCGCAATATGAGTACAGTACATAATATAAACACCCGAAGGCAACAGGAAGTAAATCGTGCATATCGTGCATATGGGCAAATAAAACCAAGGTTGTGGCTCCCAATAAACAGACTCGAGGAAAGGTAGTGGGTGATGGGGGTCCCATTCCCCCACGTACGGGTAGAGCGCTCAATCTCGGAACGTATAACAAGAACTCGGGTCCTAGGGGACATTAGCAAGTCAAAGTTCCGATGCTTTCGCAAAGGGGCTCACGGATGCCTCTCGCTTACAATTTTAGTTGTTAACAATAAAGTAAAGTGTGATTATCTCCAACAAAAGATATAGCATGTGATAACCTCCCAACAAGATATCCCGAACATTTCGAGATATCAACAAGACCCTAAACTCGCATACGACTCGCAAAGCTGGCAAACAACAAACAATAGGTAGGGCGAGGAGGTGTATCTCGGACATAAAGGTAACAGGTGGATAGGACACATGACACAACAGAATCGCACATAAGGATAGCAATAGATCAAAAGAGCATGTAAAAGTAAAATATGTGAAGGGGTGGGCTCGCCTGTGAAAGACTGCAGAAGAACTTGTCGGAGAACTCGTCGTATCTCACAACACCACTTCGCGTTCCTATCCGAGAAGAAGCAAATGCTGGAACACACAACGTATGCAAGTCTTACTACTACGGATAAAGAAACCGGCATGATCAAGATGATATGCATGACATGGCAGATATGGTGCAATGCAACTTATCCAATTTAATCGGAGTCAAAACCCCGGACAAGCAAATTAGGTTGGAGTTGCATTTTCTACCGTCAAAGTTAAGTGTTGATTAGCATGGCATAACATGGCAGGGGTGCGCTACTTCAATATTAAACGGAGCGGGAAAACCATAGTTGGAAATCCAAAATACTCCGCATATATGTGAGGTGAACATGCATAACCATCACGTCTCGACATGATGCAAGATGCAAACAGATGTATGGATGGCATATTAATGTTCCTTGCATTTTTCTGATCAATTTTCATATATAACACGTTTTATTTCGAGTTATAGTTTGCAAGATATGAATTTATCAAGTTTAAAACATATTCTGCCATTTTCAGAAAACAGAGAAAAGGGTAAACGTGTTATACCCGAAGACAGGCTAGCCACAGAGGCTGACGCATGGGGCCGACTGCTGACTAGGACGCTGACAAGGCTGGGACGCTGAGGTGGCTCCTGGCAGAGGCTGACGGCTGGGGTCCACCTGTCAGGTCGGAAAAGAAATCAAAAACGTGGGGATTTTGCCTTCCCTAGGAATTGAACTCAGGATCTGAAGTAGGCAAACAACAGGAACGGACCAGTGGGCTGCTGATCAATTCGTGTCAAGAACAGGACGCTGAGCCAAAAGAACAATCAGAGACAAGGTCGAGCTTGGAGGGCTACAGCCATGTCGGAGGGAGATCAGGTCGGAAGTCGATCTCCCGATTCTGCACGAACCGGGACACGGAAAGTTGGCTCGGGGCTGCGCCGGAACATGGGGAACCCGATGGGGGTGGTGCCGAGCCTAGGGGCTCACCGGAGCATCGCCGGCGGTGAGGTTCCTGCGGGCAAAATGATGGCCACCGACGGCAGCTTGTTAGAGAGAGGAATAGAGGAAGAGGAGATGCTCGGGAGAACAAGTAGACCACTAGGAAGACGTACATGTGCTCAGCAGGGGCGGAGGAGGACCAGAGCGGCCAGAATAGATGATTTTCTCGCCGGACTTGGGGAAGGAATCGGCGACTTTGCTGCTGAATTGGAGCGTGCGAGGACGATTCCTTTGGGGAGGATGATGAGGACGGCGAGGCGCATCTCCCGGTAGTCCCAGCTCGGCGAGGGACAGCCTGGAGTGGCGGCGCCATGGCGAGGTGGAGACGTTACTGTGGAGTTTTTCTCCTTCGTTGTTGTTTTCGTGGAGAAGGGGAAAGGAGGGGGGAGCAGGTGGAGAAGATAGAGACGGAGAGGGTGCGTGGTCCAGGGAAAAGATAAGGAGAGGGGAGGCTCACATGGGGGAGGGTGGTGCGGTGCTGTGGTGGTGGACAGCGATGGGGAGGGAGTCACGCACCTCTCGTGAGGAAGAAACGAGGGGGGACTTGGTCTTCATCGAACCGGTACGAGGCTGGGCTAGAGAGGGAAAGTTGGCTTGGGCCACCGGGAAAATGGGCCAGAGAAAGAAAAGGCTGGGCTGCTGCGGGAAGGAAGGAAAAGAGGGAAAGAGAGAGAGGAAAGGCCCTGGTGGGTTTTCTTATTAAAAGCTTTTCTCTTTTTAAACTGTTTTTGCAATTGATTTGAAATCACTTCAAATAACTTTGAATTTGAAACAGAGAGGGGAGAAAAGACAATTCAAAATAATTAGGTTTATAAAATAATTTTATTTATTTTGGGTTTAGGATTAGATGGAAAAGATAGAAGGGTTTTATGAAAACCATATGAGAGGGAGAATAAAATAAGAAGAGTTTATCAAATAATTTTATTTTGTTAAATAAAACATGGATGATATGATGCATATGCCATGATGATGCATAAAAGGAAAAGAACAAGCAAATCTAGTAGAGGGTACTACCCGGGGCCGTTACATCCAGGATCATGCCCGGGGACTTGATTCTGTGTAGGGTAACGTTGTTTTGCCATCGGCAGTTAACCAACAAAAGTTGGGCACGTTATTCGTTGTCCCTTGCATAAAGAAAATGTATCGGATGGACTACAAAGACTTGCAGGAAAAAGCTTCGGCAGAAGAAAATGTTCGAGTGGTACAACTTGATTCTACGCACGGATTGCAAGCATCCGTACCTAGACTCGGGGGCTACTCCCATCGGGAGCGCTGACGCGCACCCGATAGAAAATAGAAGATAGAAGAAACGCGAGAATGATCGAGGAGAAGGACTTCGGAAGAAGACATGCTCTAGTCTCTACCCGAACTACATTCGGCTAGACACTCGGGGCTACTGACGTGGGCATTACCCTTCGGGTAACTCATCGTTGCTCTACCCTGCACGGTCCAACTGGAGGCCCATGAAGGTACCCGATGGCAAGATGGGCCACTAGGACGGTGCGACGGAAGATTACTTGGAGTACAAGACATGGAGGAAGCCAAACAAGGAAAGATTAGAGATAGATCTACTGTAAACCAACTCGTACTCAGATAGACCTCTCGAGACCTGGCCACCTATATAAAGGCCAGGAGAGGGGCTATCGAGACACACAATCAATCTTAGCAATCTTAGCCAACAGAAGTTTAGAACTAGGTTACCCTAGCAATTAGCTATCTCGACGAGATCTCAGCCGAACTATTCGGCACCCCATTGTAACTTCGTTTTCATCATAATCAAGAACGAGACGAGCGGGACGTAAGGGTTTTACCTCATCGAGGGCCCCGAACCTGGGTAAATCGCTCTCCCCGCTTGTCTGTGTACCGATGTCTCGTGTCAGCTTGCAGGATTCCATCAACCCTAAGCCCCTATCGGAGGGCATTGCCGAGGAGCACCCTCGACATGTGGTAAATGGTATATATCTTGAAAAATTTGATACTTGGAAATTGTTTTGAGCTCTCATAGATCATGTTTAAGCTCTTGCATCATGTACTTTGCACCTATTAATGAAGAACTACATAGAGCTTGTTAAAATTTGGTTTGCATGATTGGTCTCTCTAAGTCTAGATATTTTTCGGTTAAGGTGTTTGAACAACAAGGAAGACAGTGTAGAGTCTTATAATGCTTGCAATATGTTCTTATGTAAGTTTTGTTGTACCGGTTCATACTTGTGTTTGCTTCAAACAACCTTGCTAGCCAAAGCCTTGTACTGAGAGGAATTACTTCTCGTGCATCCAAAACCTTGAGCCGAAACCTATGCCATTCGTGTCCACCATATCTACCTACTATATGGTATTTCCTGCCATTCCAAGTAAATACTTCATGTGCTACCTTTAAACAATTCAAAACTTTATTACTCCTTATTTGTGTCAATGTTTTATAGCTCATGAGGAAGTATGTGGTGTTTTATCTTTCGTTATTGTCATTTACTTCGGACAGACTTTCACCAATGGACTAGTGGCTCATCCGTTTATCCAATTTTTTTGCAAAAAGAGCTCACAATGGGGTTCCCAGCCCCAATTAATTAACTTTCATTAATAATTCTCTTCACATGTTTTGCTCTGATTCATCAGTAAGCAACTTAATTTTGCAAATAGACGCTCCTCCATGGTATGTGAAATGTTGGAAGGCACCCGAGGATTCGGTTAGCCATGGCTTGAGAAAGCAAAGGTTGGGAGGAGTGTCATCTCTAAATAAAACTAAAATAAAATAGACACTCCTTCATGGTATGTGATTGTTGGAAGGCACCCGAGGATTCGGTTAGCCATGGCTTGTGAAAGCAAAAGGTTGGAAGGAGTGTCATCCATAAATAAATAAAAAACTAAACTAAAGTACATGTGTAAACAAAAGAGAAGAGGGATGATCTACCTTGCTGGTAGAGATAACGTCCTTCATGGGAGCCGCTCTTTGAAAGTCTGGTTGATAAGGTAGTTAGAGTACACGCTACCATTCGTTGACAACAACAAACACCTCTCAAAACTTTACTTTTATGCTCTCTATATGATTTCAAAACTTGAAAAGCTCTAGCACATGATTTAACCCATGCTTCCCTCTGCGAAGGGCCTTTCTTTTACTTTATGTTGAGTCAGTTTACCTACTTCCTTCCATCTTAGAAGCAAACACTTGTGTCAACTGTGCATTGATTCTTACATACTTACTTATTTGCATTCATCATATTACTTTGTGTTGACAATTATCAATGAGATATGCATGTTGAAAGTTGAAAGCAACTGCTGAAACTTAAATCTTCCTCTGTGTTGCTTCAATGCCTTTACTTTGAATTTATTGCTTTATGAGTTAACTCTTATGCAAGGCTTTTGATACTTGTCTTGAAAGTACTATTCATGAAAAGTTTTGCTATATGTTATCTATTTTTTAGCAACTATAGATCATTGCCTTGAGTCACTGCATTCATCTCATATGCTTTACAATAGTATGATCAAGGTTATGTAAGTAGCATGTCACTACAGAAATTATTCTTGTTATCGTTTACCTACTCGAGGGCGAGCAGGAACTAAGCTTGGGGATGCTTGATACGTCTCCAACGTATCTATAATTTCTGATGTTCCATGCTAGTTTTATGACAATACCTACATGTTTTATTCATACTTTATATCGTTTTGATGCATTTTCCGGAACTAACCTATTAACAAGATGCCGAAGTGCCAGTTCTCGTTTTCTGCTGTTTTTGGTTCCAGAAATCCTACAAAGGAAATATTCTCGGAATTGGACGAAATCAACGCCCAGGACCTTATTTTCCCCGGAAGCTTCCAGAGAGCCAGAGAGGCACCAGAGGGGAGCCCTGGGGGCCCCACCCCACAAGGCGGCACGGCCAAGGGGGGTGCGCCCCCCTATGGTGTGGATCCACCTAGACTCCTCCGAGGCTGCCCTTCCGCCTATATAAAGCCTCCGTCGCGAAAACCCTAAGAAAATAAGCCACGATACGAGAAAAGTTCCAGAGTCGCCGCCATCGCGAAGCCAAGATTCGGGGGACAGAAGTCTCTGTTCCGACACGCCGCCGGGACGGGGAAGTGCCCCCGGAAGCCATCTCCATCGACATCACCGCCATCTTCATCGCCGTTGCTGTCTCGTATGATGAGGAGGGAGTAGTTCTCCCTCGAGGCTAAGGGCTGTACCGGTAGCTATGTGGTTAATCTCTCTCTCATGTACCCCAATACAATGATCTCATGAACTGCCTTGCATGATTGAGATCCATATGATGAGCTTTGTATCACTATTAATCTATGTGCTACTCTAGTGATGTTATTAAAGTAGTCTATTCCTCCTTCATGATGTAAAGGTGACGGTGTGTGCATCATGTAGTTCTTGGCGTAGGTTATGATTGTAATCTCTTGTAGATTATGGAGTTAACTATTACTATGATAGTATTGATGCGATCTATTCCCCCTTTCATAGCTATTGGTGACGGTGTGTATGCTATGTTAGTACTCGGTCTAAATTGCAACGGTCTATTATGCTCTAGAGGTTACTTAAATATGAATTCCGTATGTTGTGGAGCTTGTTAACTCCGGCTTGAGGGAGCTCTTGTAGCCCTACACAATGAATGGTGTTTGTTATCCAACAAGAGAGTGTATGTAGCACAAGTGAGGAGAAGTTATTTATTTATTATGTGATCAATGTTGAGAGTGTCTGACAAGGGATTAACTTATCAATGCCTATGGATTGTAGGCTAGGGTTTAGTTAGAAGTAGAGGGCAAGTAGATCTCGAAGGTTTCAGCCGAAAAGTACTCGACGAATATGAAAACTAGAGTTTGCAGACAATGATTCGATGATCTCTTCGTCCCTCGACTCCCCCTTTATATAAGAGGTGGAGCCGAGGGTTTCGTTTTGTACAAGTTACGTAGTCCGGGACGGTTTCTAACTCATCCCGCCGGATTACAAATAACGCTTCCTATTACAACTCTATCTTTTCCTTTAACACATCTTGGGCTTCCGAATCTTCTTATCCTTCGGGTAGTGGGCCTTCAATAAACCCCGGGTACTATACTCGGCAGGCCCATTTGGGATGCCTATGTCAGTAGCCCCCGAGATTTTGCTTGAATCGTAGAGTCGTGGAAAATCTCTATCGTTTATTTTTACTCGAAAGCTCTAATTTTCATACTTTTTCTCATAAAATTCTATATTGTACAGGGATATTGGTAGTTGGGGCTAGTTCATCTGACGGATCAGGTAGTAGTTAACTGCTCTAGTGGCAATCCGCAACAACCTACTTCAAAATCACGTCCCCGGACATGATCTCGGGATATCGGTGTAAACTTCGACAGGTGCCGCTTAAGGTCTTACCATTCTGTCGAGTCCCGCCGAATTTATCGAGTACCTAACGCGTCCGTTAGGATTTTTCTTCGTATCCGTTGATACGGATAAAAGTAGCAGAGCGCAGTCTTTGGCGATGCCACGCCCAGCAGAATAGTTCGGGGTCTTACCTTCGCAAATTTGCGGCATTCAGAAATTGATCGCAACTTTGGCGTTCTGAGAATATATTGTCGAGTGCTTTTCCTGCTGTTGGAATGGCACATTTTATCGAGTCAAATATGACTTATATTGCTCTCCCGATGGGAGTATATGTAGAGTTAATTATAACTCGAAATATACTCTCTTGTCGTTCTATTTTTCCTTTGTTAATTTCATCGGGCACGCGAACAGCGTTCCCGATGGGAGTAGCCCCCGAGGCTACAGCCAAGAACTTGTGCTTGGTTGTAGGCTCAGCATTTTAGTCCACCTTGTCGCTATATTGCCATTATCTCCCGATATTCTTTCCTCTTCTTCTTCTTCTCTCTTTCCTTTTTTTTTTTTTTTTATCTCTCGGGTGCGCGAACAGCGCTCCCGATGGGAGTAGCTCCCGAGGCTACGGCCAAGAACCCGTGCTTGATCGTAGGCTCGACATTTTCTATATTTGCCATAGTCGAAACTTTACTTTATTCGAAGTAGCCCCCGAGCATTTGGGAAAAAACTTGTTTCTGACCAAAGGCTCCCGAAGTATGCAAATAAGTCATCCTGTCGCCATTCTCCTTTTATTTTTCTTGTCGACACATTTTCCCTTGGCAAATTTTCTTCAACTCCATCAATTGCCGAGATTTTTCTGTTTTGTGGGTCCATCGTTTCCACCATGTTGACACGTCGTGCAAGTGGGGGACACACGTCCTCCGCTTTTTCTGGCGCACGTATCGTAACGCCTATCCCGAAGAAAATACTTTTTTGCCCTTGTGTCTAGAAGATCTATTCTCACCACACGATTTCCTCATCCAACGGCACACTCGCTTCACCCAATTCTTATATAAACCTGTCTTCAACCTCCGTTCATCCCCTCGCTTGCGCCGTTCACCTGTTCCTCTTCACAAAACTTTCCCTGCGCCCAACTCTCTCTGATTTCCCGCACTCGCATACATTGCTCTGCCCATTGCCATTGATGCCACCGCGCGCGCGCTCGACTCGCCACAGAGACTCCGCAGTCCGCGATGGCTGCTGAAGATCTTGAGTGGGAGAGATCTAAAATCTCCAATCAAGACGCCAACCTGATGAAAAGGCTTGGCCTTATGAAGAAGGAAATATTAGTCGACCCTGGTCTCCTCAAGAGTTCATCAAGCGGACATTTGTCGGAAGATTTACAAGAACTTCGACAACAACTTCAGTCTATGAAGAAACAAACTTTGGCCATGATGGAACAATCTCGAAAAGCCTCTGAAGGAGAAAAACTTGCTCTTCAGCAAGCCGAAGAAGCTGTGGCTGCTAGGGATGCTGCTGTACTGGAAGCAAAGGGAGCCACAACCCGAGAGAATAGTATGCTTGAGCTGATGCTAAAGGCTAGCTCAGATATGCTAGGTGCGTTTTTGCCTTCTTTTGATGCCTCTTCTTTATCCTGCTCGTGCCTTTCTTCCAATTTTTTGCCCCGTCGCTTTTAACGGGCTCGGTTCTTGATTCTCGCTGCCGAAGATCGTAGAGTGAATGAGAGGACAAATCTTCTTGTTAATCTCTCCCTTAACCATGGGTGTTTGTTCTGGGCCACTCCCGAACGAACCCAACAAATTGTTAGGTTCCAAGATCGTGCTTGCCGGGTGCGCGATTTTCTCAGCCTTTTGTACGTCGACATTGACCCTTGTCTATAGGAATCGTTTCCGAGAAACGAGGTTCCAAAAACTCTTCCCGAATTATTGGAGGTATTCGGAGATGCTCCTCGCATCCATAACTTTGTGCGGGCTCAACTCACCGCTGGAGCTAGATTTGCCATGATTATGATAAACATTTGTTATCCAAAGTTGGACCTGACGAAGATTGTTGCTGGTTGCCTGGCCAAGAAAACGCGTCGGAAAAATGATATTGACTCAATCGATGCCATGGTAGCTCCTGTGGCTGAGTCGATGATTGATGAACTTCTTCGGATGGATTCCGAGTTCTTTACCAAGGGTTCGTATGCTGAACACAAAACAACCAGGGGTTTGTCGGTAGATACTATCTTGGGATTTAATTGACTTGTATCATTGTTAGAAAACCTTGTGTCTCCTCTCTCTTTTTTGTATTTCCGAAGTAACTTATCGTATGTTGCTGAGGTCTTCTATGTTGTTGAAGCCCCCGAGCCTGACTAGGCGAAGATTGCACTATTTTTCCTTCCTTGAAATCTGTTTTTTGTGCTGGAATAGAACATCTTTGTTTGTCCCTTGAGTATCTTTGATGTCAAAGTTCTATATTTACATGGCGAGGTTTTTAAACCAAGGCACTTACGTTGTCTTCCGATTTTGTTATATTTGGCGAGGTATTAATGTACCAAGGCGAAATATTTCAATGAATCTATATTGTATGTATTTTGAGACTTGGGCGTTTGAGCCCCCGAGCGTGTCGAAGAATAAGAAGTGTATCTCCACTATCTTTATTATATTGCAGCACCACGAGCCCGCCTCATTAAAAACCTTTCCCGGCCCCACTCGGTGCCCCGAAAAAGGAAAAGAGTGCGTCCGAAAACTCGTGGGCGTTTCAAGTACATTGAAGTTTTACAAGGACTATATTTCGACTCTAGGCGTAGAACCGCCTAAGTTGCGCCACGTTCCAGGGGTTTGGCTCCTCCACCCCCGTCTTCTTGTCTTTTATCCTGTATGCTCCTCCTCCGATTACTTCCGTGACGATGTAGGGACCAAGCCATGGTGACTCGAGTTTTTCATGACTTTTTTGCGTGAGCCGAAGAACTAAGTCCCCCACTTGAAAAGACCTTGGCCGCAAACGTCGACTGTGGTAATTTTTCAAGTCCTGTTGATATTTTGTAACCCTTGATAATACCTCGTCTCGAGCTTCATCAAGTGCGTCTACATCGTCTTCCAATGCTATCTTTGAAGCTTCTTCATCATATGCTGTGACTCTAGGAGAGTCGTGCTCTATTTCTATTGGAAGTACGCCTCCGCGCCATGGACCGTAAAAACGGGGTTTCTTGTGTCGCCGTATTTGGTGTTGTTCGGATGCTCCACAAGCACACTTGGTAGTTCTTCGAGCCGTGTATGTCGAGCTTTTTCTAAAGGTCCCAACGGACGTTTCTTGATGCCATTGCGGATGATGCCATTGGCTTTCTCGACTTGCCCATTGGTTTGAGGATGTGCAACCGACGCGAAGTTCAGCTTGATACCCACCTCTTTGCAATAGTCTTTGAATTCATTGGATGTGAAATTGCTGCCGTTGTCTGTGACTATGCCGTGGGGCACTCCAAATCGAAGACGAGGCCTTGTATGAATTTTACCGCAGATGTCTCCGTCTCGGTGAATTTATCGGCTTCGCTTCTATCCACTTTGTAAATTTGTCGACAGCCTACTAGCATGTACTCCTTTCCTCCCGGCCATGATTTATGTAACTTGCCCACCATATCGAGTCCCCATTGTGCAAAGGGCCACGACAAAGGTATTGGTGCTAGCTCGCTGCCGGAGAGTGAGGTTTTGCGGCAAACCTTTGACACGCGTCGCAAGTTCGTACTATGTCCTTAGCATCCTCAATTGTCTGTTAACCAGTGAGAATCCCGCCCGAAAAACCTTGGCTGCGATAGCTCGACTGCTTGCGTGGTGGCCACATATTCCTTCGTGTACATCCTTCAGAATTATTCTTCCTTCTTCAGGTGTGACGCACCTTTGCAAGACGCCCGAGATACTTCTCTTATATAATTCTCCCTTAACCACTGTGAAAGCTTTGGATCGTCGAATTACTCGCCTTGCCTCGACTGGATCGTCGGGTATTTCTTTCCTGAGTATATATGATATGTATGGCTGCATCCATGGTATCTGTATTACCATGACCAGGTCTTGCTCTTCTTCTTCTTCCTCTTGCTTCTCCTTGGTAGCCCCCGAGGGTTTCTTCTCCTTCTTTTTTGATTTTGTCGACTCAGTGGATCTCTCTGTTATCTCTTCCCAAAATACACCTGGTGGGACTGCAAGGCACTGCGACCCGATGTTTGCCAGAACGTCGGCTTCGTCGTTGCTCAATCTACTAATATGATTTACTTCGCATCCATCGAACAACTTCTCGAGCTCATTGTACACCTCCTTGTATGCCATCATGCTATCATTGACTGCGTCACATTGGTTCATAACTTGCTGAGCTACCAACAGTGAATCGCCCAAGATTTTTAATCGAGTTGCTCCGCAGTGCTTTCGCCATCTTCATCCCGTGTATGAGAGCCTCATATTCTCGCTTCATTGTTAGACGCGTTAGGGAACGTCATCCGAAGGATGTACTTCAACTTGTCGCCTTCAGGTGATATGAGTACTACTCCTGCGCCAGCCCCTTCTAGTCTCTTGGACCCATCAAAGTTCATAGTCCGGGTTCTCGATAAATGCGGGGTCCTCGTATTTTGCAACTCCATCCACTCGCGATGAAGTCTCGGTAGTATTTGCGACTTTATTGCTTTTCTTTTTCATACGTGATGTCCCGAGGGAAAGTTCTATTCCCCAAAGGGAGACACGACCCGTAGCTTCCGGGTTGTTCAGTATATTTGACAAAGGAGCTTCATTGACCACTATGATCGGGTGTGCCGAAAAATAGTGGCGCAATTTTCGTGCTCGTCGTGAACACTCCATATGCTAGCTTTTGGTACCGAGGGTACCTTTGTTTTGAGGGAGACAAGACTTCGCTCACGAAGTATACTCGGTCGCTGTACTCCATGGATTTTCCCTTCTTCTTCTCTTTCGACAACTAACACCGTGCTAACCACTTGGGGTGTGGCCGCAATATACAGCAGGAGAGGTTCCTTTTCCTTTGGAGCCACCAGGATTGGTGGTGTCGATATTTTTCGCTTCGGATCCTCGAAAGCTCTATCGGCTTCTTCGTTCCACTGGAATTTATCTCCTTGTTTGATCAGCGCATAAAATGGTAACGCTTTTTCTCCTAACCTGGCGACGAATCCGCTCAAAGCCGCGACTCGCCCGAGTTAGTCTGCTGTATTTCTTTCAACTTCGTTGGCTTCCTCATTGTTACTATGGCTTGTATTTTGTCGGGATTTGCTTCAATCCCTCTTGCTGAAACTAGAAATCCCGAAGTTCTCCCTGCTGGGACGCCAAAAGAACACTTCGTCGGGTTCAGCTTGAGGCGGAATTTGTCGAGATTGTCAAAAGTTTCTTTGAGATCCTCGATCAGCGTTGTCCCCTTTTTTGATGTTATGACGACATCATCGATATATACTTGCACATTTTTCCCGATCTGTGTTGCTAAACACTTCTGCATCATCCTTTGATATGTTGCTCCCGCATTTTTTAGACCAAAGGGCATTGTCTTGTAGCAAAACACGCCGTAAGGTGTAATAAACGCTGTTTTGGCTTCATCATCTTCTTTTAATCTGATCTGGTTATAACCAGAGTATGCATCCAAAAAGGAAAGACGTTCACAGCCTGCCGTGGAGTCGATGATTTGATCGATCCTTGGGAGGGGAAAGTGATCCTTAGGGCAATGTTTGTTTAGACACGTGAAGTCGACGCACATGCGAAGGACTGTCGTGTTTTTCTTCGGCACCATCACTGGGTTAGCTACCCATGTGGCTTCGTAGATATCTCTCCGATAAAACCAGCTTCCTCTAGTCGATTTATTTCGATAGCATGGATTTGCGGTTTGGTTCCGAAAAACGCCGCAAAGGTTGTCTCGATTGGTTTCGTCTGTTGGATCCAAATTTAGGTGGTGCTCGGCAAGTTCCCCGGGTACTCCCGGCATGTCAGCTGGACACCATGCGAAGATTTTCCAGTTCTCATGGAGGAACTCGACGAGCGCGCTTTCCTATGCGATATCCATGTTGTTTGCAATGGATGTCGTCTTTTTTGGATCCGTCGGGTGAATCTGCACCTCCTTAGAATTTTTCTCTGTGTTGAAAGTTGATTCTTTGTTTGGCCTTCCAACGTCTGGCAGTACGTCGTAATCAGTCATGCTTTTCGACGCCAAGTATTCAGCCTGCATCCCGAAGGTTTCTGATAACCGATGGAAATCCTTGTCGCATTTATCAGCTAAGGCGAAACTCCCTTTGACCGTGATTGGTCCCTTGGGTCCGGGCAATCTCCATAACAGGTATGTATAGTGTGGTACTGCCATAAACCTAGCATATGCTGGTCGTCCCAACAAAGCGTGGTACTTGCGATGGAAAATCCACGACTTCGAACTCCGGTTTCTCGATTCTATAATTTTCTCGGGTTCCAAACTCGAACGTCGAGGTTGATCTTCCCCAATGGGTAACTTGGTTTCTCCGGTGTGATGCCGTGGAACCTTGTGTCCGTTGGCTTCGGGTTTGCTAAGGATATGTTCATCTTCCTCAATGTATCCGCATACATAAGGTTTAAGCTGCCGCCACCATCTATGAATACTCGAGAAACGTCAAATCCTGCGATAACCGTGGCGCTATAAGTGCTTGACTGCCCTGGTCGAGGAACCTGTTGCGGGTGGTCTGCTATGGTGAAACCGATGTCTTGCCCTGACCAATTGAGGTACTCAACTGTTGGTGGAGGCATTTTCTCTGCCATGAACACCTGTCGCGAGATTACTTTTTGAGCTCTATTGGACGGCCTTCCCTTCTGAATCATCGACACTCGCTCCGTTGGAGTTAGGATCAACATAGGGTGGTGGTGCGAGTGCTGCCGCTATTCCGAGCTGGTGTTGATTGCCTTCCGTAATCGCGGGAGGTGGCGGTAGATGAACTTCGCTCCTAGGCTCCCGAGGGTTTCTTTGTGCTCGCTCGTGCGTGAGCGTTTTACGCACATCCGAACATTGCTTGAAAATTTCGACAATCTTTCCGTAGATGCCCCGACTTGTCTTTTCCCATTGCTCGTCGAGGAAGAAGTGCATCCGGCACGGTCCGTTCAGCATTTCTTCGGGAGACACAAAAGGTCGTGGAAACCTTGGCCCACTATTTTGCCTCGTTGCGGGAGTCGTCCCTATTATCGCTTCGCTGCTCATTGCTTCTCCGATAATCGTCTCTCGTTGCTTCCTCCTGTATTTGCCCGAAATCCTGCCGAAATTTGCCCTGGGGCGTCATAATTCGGATACTGCCGAGGAAATCGTCGCCTCGCCTGATAATTTCGACCACGGTCCTCTTCTGGCGACCTGTGTCGTTTATTGTGGACAGCGTCTTCTCCGTCTGCCCATCTATTTGCTATCTCCATCAACGCGGATACTCGTTTTTGGATTGGTCCTTCCCAAATCCTCGACAAAATCTCCACGCCCGATTCTCGCGACAAACGCATCTATTGCTCTCTCGTCGGATATATTTTCTGCCGAGTTTTTTATGATGTTCCACCTTTGGATGTATTTTCTCATTGACTCATCCGGCTTTTGTCGACACGCCCTCAGCTCTTCTAACGACGCGAGGCTTCTTGCATGTGGACCCGAAGTTCTTGACGAATACGTCCTCGAAACTTTCCCGGCTGTCGATGGATCCTGGCGGGAGTTTTTTGATCCAAGATCGTGCGGCTCCGCTTAAGTGCACCCGAATACTTTGCATCGCCGTTGCTCTAGTTCCTCCAGTTAGCTTCACCGTCTCGAGGTAATCAATTAACCAGTCCTCCGGATCTTGCAGGCCGTCGAACTTTTTGAAGTGATCGGGTAACTTGAATCCTGAGGGGACTCGAGTTTTTCGAACTCTTCTCGTGAAGCACGGTAGACCGCACATATCCTCGTCATTAAGCTCCGGGGACTGCCGATGATCCCTTCTGCTTTGTCTTGCTCTATCGACCCTTGCTTGTACTCCTGTGTCTCTTGCTCCACTTGGTCCTTCAGGAACTTGTTATCACCAAGATTTGACCGAGTCAGAGGTGGGCCGCAGTCAAGATGGGCTTAAGGAAATATGCGTGGAGAATTATATGAATCGGCCTGTTGGGCTTAATTGCCCGTGTATCTGTAACATATTAGATCTGTTTTAGTTTAGAAATAGAATCTTAGTCGTGCACGGTTTAGTGCACGCCCGCATTGGAAAGTCCCCTGGACTATAAATATGTACCTAGGGTTTATGGAATAAACAACAACTCACGTTCAACCCCAAAAACAAACCAATCTCGGCGCATCGCCAACTCCTTCGTCTCGAGGGTTTCTATCAGGTAAGCGACATGCTGCCTAGATCGCATCTTGCGATCTAGGCAGCACAAGCCCCACGTTGTTCATGCGTTGCTCGTCATCGAAGCGCTTTTGATGGCGAGCAACGTAGTTATCATTAGATGTGTTAGGGTTAGCATTGTTCTTCGTTTAAACATGCTTACGTAGTGCAACCCTTGCATATCTAGCCGTCCTCACGCCTATCTCAGGTGTGGGGGCGGCACCCCGCTTGATCATTATTTAGTAGATCTGATCCGTTACGATTGCTCCTTGTTCTACAAGGATTAGTTTAATATCTCGCAATAGTTTGGCCTTACAAAGGGGGAGGATCCTGTGGCACGTAGGGTGGCGTTCGCAAGTCCTAAACGGGATGTTCCTAGGATCAACTTCATGTTGGTTTTTTGGCCTTGTTTAGGATCGGCTTACGAGCACCGTGCGTGGCCATCTGGCCCAACCTGGAGTAGGATGATCCGGTTATGTGGTGAAAACCCTAAATCGTCGTAGATCTCATTAGCTTCATCTTGATCAAGCAGGACCACCAAGTATCCGTGCACCCCGTACGGATCATGGGTGGATCGGCTCTTTGAGCCGATTCACGAGATAACCTCGAGAGCCGATCGAGGCTCGTATTTAACGTTTACGTGTATGCCCTGCGCAGGAAACTAAGCGAGGCAACCTCATCACCTTCCCGACCAGGTATAGGTCAGGTGGCACGCCCTTGCACTTCGCAACGCCGCGTGTGACCGGAAGAGCATTGCGGGCCGTCGCTCGGAGGGGTCTCGGCCAGCCGCAGCTCTAGGCTCCCCCGGCTCTACGGTGTTGACAAGGCCGCTGCCCGCCGGTGGGTTTTGGCAGTCAACACATTCCGGCACGCCGGTGGGACAATCGTCTACATCAACCACATCGCCATCTACATCCGAGATGGCGGACGGCACGCCAATCACCTACGAGGATCCGCCCGACGACCTCAAGAAGCAATACAACGAGATCAAGGCTACCCTCGAAGCCGACCTCATCGGCTCTTTTCGGAGAACCCGTTCCGGTGGCATCGGATGGAAGGGGTTCTCACCGGAAGGTGCACTCGATGGGATAGACCTTTCTTCCCCGTCGGAGGAACGCACCGAGGGTCCGCGGCAGGAGATCAACTACCCGGTGGCTCACTCGCTACACCGCCACTCGAGAACTTGGTCAACGTGCTTGGAGCGTGTCGCTCGCGCGTGATCCAGGAGATCATGAGCCACCGGTACTCGCCGTCGGGACCAGCTCTCGGGACGCATCAAGGAGAGTTGCCATTCCGGTCCCGTCCACCGCTGCCATTTGCGTTGGCGGCACCTCGCCGAAGTGCCGACTACACCGGCATTCCTCGTCTACGGAACTGGTGGCGACCCCGGTGACCGCCGGCTCTTAATGGAGGCGCCTAAGGAGATCCCTCATGGGTACGCGTGCATGTATGTGCCGGATTGTGGTGACCGGGCACTCACAAACCAGGCCACAACATCGGGGACTCCGGCGAAGACAGGAGGAACGTCGGCGACAGAGCGCGACGTGGCTAGCTAAATACGCCACACCGACGAAACTCCCGAGCCCGGCTCCCGCAGCTGGTTCGGAGCTGGAAAAGCAAACGTGGCAGGCCAAGTACGCCACCCCGGCGAATCTTCGGAGTGCAACTCCTACGGCCAGCACGAGCGGATCGGATCGAGCACCATACCGAGAGACCAGTTCGGCATGATGCCGAAAAGAAGGGCGATCGGCTATTCCAAGCCGTACCTCGACGATTACGAGATGATCCCGCCGCCACCAAAATATCGGCTCCCGACTTCTCCAAATTCGGTGGATCGGATGGCTCCAGCTCCATCGAACACGTCGGCCGATATTTGGCTCAACTAGGACCGGCTTCGGTGTCGGATCAGCTACGCGTGAGGCTCTTTTCACGGTCCCTCACGGGATCGGCTTTTGGATGGTACACCTCTCTACCGGCGAACTCCATCCAGATCCCGGAAGCAGTTGGAAGAACGAGTTCCATATGCAATACCATTCGGAAGCTTCCGAGTCCGGCATTGCCGATCTAGCACAACCGCGTCGAAGCGCGGGGAAACGGTGACAGAATACATCCAGCGCTTCAGGAATCTTAGGAACCGATGTTATTCGGTTCGTATAACCGAAAAGGAAGCGAGTCGAGTTGGCAATAGCAGGCCTTGCAACACAGCTCAAGGACATGGCCTCCCAAGCAGATTATCCCTCACCGGCGCACATGGTTCGGAAACTATCGGCATATGAACGAGCGCCACCCCGACCTGTACCAAGACAAGTTCAAACGTGCAGTAGTCATGGTCGATACGGAGGAGGATGAAGTGCCCGCGGGAGGCCAAGAGATAGCGATGGCTGAGTGGACTCGGGGAGGAACCCCCGTGGCCTCGCAAATGGGTAAAGCCACCGGGGCCGCCCGGGGGATTTGATTTTGACGTGACCAAGACCGAACAAATCTTCGACCTCCCGCTCAAGGAGAAACGAGTTGACGGTTCCCGAAGGTCTCAAGTTCCCCACGGCGAAAGAGCTAAACGGAAAGCCGTATCGCAAATTCCACAACTCGCTTTCCCAT
This sequence comes from Lolium rigidum, assembly GCF_022539505.1. Lineage (NCBI taxonomy): Eukaryota > Viridiplantae > Streptophyta > Magnoliopsida > Poales > Poaceae > Lolium > Lolium rigidum. Next base: position 36,425 of record NW_025900740.1, on the reverse strand, counting down.
GCCACCAACGACTGCCGGTGTGGCGTCGGCACATCCAAGCGGCGATAGAGAAGGGGCGGCTAATTTTCAACCAGTACGCCATGAAGGTCGACACCCAACCCTTCCCCGCCGTTAACATGGTAGAAATCACCTACCCCGAAGGTTGCCGACCGGGCCCCTCGTTCAGCATCAACATGGTAGGGCCCGGAAACCACTGCGGCAAAGATGGAGATGAGGGCAGCCTGCTCTCACGGCAAGGATACGGATGAGGCCGCTCCACGCGATCGGCTCCGTCATGATGGCAAGCGCTATGTCACGAGAGGGAGAGGTGAAGAATATAAGATATCAGCGACCCCTCTCTGATCACCTCCTCAACAAATATGTTAGTCAGAATGGTCAACGCCGGCGACCCGATTACGGTGATAGAGAAGATCGTTTGGCTAGAGAAGCCAGAAGGTATCGTCGGCAGGATCACGATGAGGAGGAGCACGAGCGCTGTGCCACGGAAGCATCCAGGGAGCAAGATGACAACGCCAGACACTGGGACTGCCCCTTCTTCGGTACATCGCTGGGATTCAGGAATGAGCCGATTGCCCACAATCGGCAATTGCCCGTAATGCAATCGAAGAAGAAGGAGGCAGCCAACGTGTCCGTGTTCGAGCGCTTAGGGCCTCTCCCACCACAAAGCAAACGCGGCCGAGTCACCTCGTTGGGCAGATCTTGAAGATTCGGAAGACGAGGGAGAAGTGGAAGAAGACAGGTACCACCGGCCTAGGTGGTGCCCCGACGGACTCGGCCGTTCCCGGAAGCGCAGGGTTCAGCCGATTGCGCGGCCCGGAGGAAGCCGAAAGGTTGTACCTGCATACGCTAAGAAAGGCACGGCCTCGATCTGGCTGCAAAGGTTCAGCGAACCCTGGATGAAGAGGGTTGTCCACGGAAAATGGAGTGGCGCCCTAAACAGAGGAAAGCCGATGATGAGACATCGGCTGGCACAAACATGGTACTCGTCTTGCCGACAGAGCGTAGCGCTCCACGACTCTACGGAGCACACAAAGTGGACGACAGCAGGCGCATCAAGTCAGAGGTTGGGTTGGTTTCATCCAGCCTGACCAAGTAGCAAGATCAAACCAATGGGCAAACCAGGAGAGGCTGATCCTTGTGATCGGCCCCAAAAATTTACGAAGGGAACTTACAAAACCTTCAACGAGCAAGCAACGTGGAGGCCGATTCCGACAATCGGCCAAAATTATCCTCACCTACCTTCTCGCTCGGGTTCAACATGTTATCCAACAGAGCCGATACCATCAATTTTCTTGACAGAATCGGCTCGGGGGGGCACCCAGGTATATGAAAATACGAGGATATGCAACGGAAGCCTCTCATCTTCTGTTGATGGGTATTGGAATATTGGGGCCGATGCACAGGTCGGCCGTAAAAACAAAAAGTGAAAATTCGAAAATTTTCAAACATAGCCGATGCAGCAGGCATCGACTTAAGGATATAGCAGCCGATGCATGGCCATCGACTCAAGGGAGATTTCTTCAAGAATAATGTCAGGAGCAGCATGGGCGTGCGGATCAGGTCAGGAACTGAAGAAACTCGGGGGGCAGCTCACCTTGAGGGCTCTCTGCTTTGGGAAGCCGACTTATGTTTAATCGGCTAGCTCGGCATAAGGAGCTCCCTCAGGCATGGTCGAGCCTAGGTCCATATAGCTCTGTTTTTGCCTCGGCTAAGGCTCGGGGGGCAGCAGGCCTAGTGGATACTCTGTTTAAAGAACCGACGAGGATACCATCGGCTGATCCTTCATTGCAACCTTCTTCACAATGATGAGTACTGAAAAGGATTATTTGGTTTGGTTGGAAAAGTTCGAAGGTTTTTCTGAAAGTCCGACACCTTCCACCAGATTTAGAAATCATCAGCTGAAGAAGAGAATTTCAAAGGACCGATGCGGTACGATCGGCTCATTACGCATTGGCAAAGGGGACGAATCGGCAAGGTCAGTAGAAGAGAGAATCGGCTCAATTAAAAGGAATCGGCAAAATCAAGATTGGGGAAAAGTTCTTCATTGATTAAGAGGAGATTTCTTACATAAGGAGCTAATTGCTCTCAAAAGGAGGAATACTAGGGGATCCACTGCCCCATCTACTACTACTGGCCCTATTCTAGAGGACCTATCTATGGGCCATCACTGCCCTCGTCGTCGCTGTCGTCGCCACTATCGGCGTTGCTCCCGGCGGGTTCGTCGTCGCTCCAATGGCCGCCGACCGGGCCCTCGTTGTCTTCATCTTCTTCGTCAGCGTCGTCCTCGTCGCTGTCGAAGTCGCTAAGATTGCCCGGCCAAGGGCAGAACCGCTTGGCCGGCGGCTCGTCGGAGGAGCCCTCGTCGTCGTCCTCCTCTTCCTCTTCCTGCTCCTCCTCCTCCCCGGGAGAGGTGAAGTCGCAAGAGAAGCTGTCGTCGTCACTCCCCTCTTCCGTTTCCCCAACGGCGAGGAAGCGGAGGTCGCTCTCCCCGTCCGTCAAGGACTGGTCGTCTTCGGACCAGATGGAGAAGTCGTGGTCTGATTCCTCCCCCGCCGCAATGGCGCGGCGGGTGTTGGCCGCGTGGACCGCCGCCGCGTCGTACTCCGGCGTCGGCTCACGGGACGTGGAGGATTGGCTAGCAAGGTCCGATGGAGCAGAGGAGGAGGAAGACATGGTGGCTGGGAGGGTTTTTTGGAGTGCTAATGCGGAGGAGATACAAGGGAGAACTGTTCAGAGCGGTTAAATCAAAGGAGGATATAGTGGAAATTCAATGCCACAGCAGTTTCCGAGGAAGTGGTGCCTAAAAGAAAAAAAAAATTGCCAGGTCACGCGGAGAAGTTGAGAAGGCAAGGCATCATCATGAGGGATACCGCGACGGTTACCGCCACGACATGACCCGACGAAGGAAAGCAGAGTGATTTTGGAATTACCAATTCCAAAACCAGGGGGGCATGTGTTATCACCAAGATTTGACCGAGTCAGAGGTGGGCCGCAGTCAAGATGGGCTTAAGGAAATATGCGTGGAGAATTATATGAATCGGCCTGTTGGGCTTAATTGCCCGTGTATCTGTAACATATTAGATCTGTTTTAGTTTAGAAATAGAATCTTAGTCGTGCACGGTTTAGTGCACGCCCGCATTGGAAAGTCCCCTGGACTATAAATATGTACCTAGGGTTTATGGAATAAACAACAACTCACGTTCAACCCCAAAAACAAACCAATCTCGGCGCATCGCCAACTCCTTCGTCTCGAGGGTTTCTATCAGGTAGCGACATGCTGCCTAGATCGCATCTTGCGATCTAGGCAAGCACAAGCCCCACGTTGTTCATGCGTTGCTCGTACTCGAAGCGCTTTTGATGGCGAGCAACGTAGTTATCATTAGATGTGTTAGGGTTAGCATTGTTCTTCGTTTAAACATGCTTACGTAGTGCAACCCTTGCATATCTAGCCGTCCTCACGCCTATCTCGGGTGTGGGGGCGGCACCCCGCTTGATCATTATTTAGTAGATCCGATCCGTTACGATTGCTCCTTGTTCTACAAGGATTAGTTTAATATCTGCAATAGTTTGGCCTTACAAAGGGGGAGGATCCCGTGGCACGTAGGGTGGCGTTCGCAAGTCCTAAACGGGATGTTCCTAGGATCAACTTCATGTTGGTTTTTTGGCCTTGTTTAGGATCGGCTTACGAGCACCGTGCGTGGCCATCCGGCCCAACCCGGAGTAGGATGATCCGGTTATGTGGTGAAAACCCTAAATCGTCGTAGATCTCATTAGCTTCATCTTGATCAAGCAGGACCACCAAGTATCCGTGCACCCCGTACGGATCATGGGTGGATCGGCTCTTTGAGCCGATTCACAGGATAACCTGAGAGCCGATCGAGGCTCGTATTTAACGTTTACGTGTATGCCCTGCAGGAAACTAAGCGAGGCAACCTCATCACCTTCCTGACCAGGTATAGGTCAGGTGGCACGCCCTTGCACTTCGCAACGCCGCGTGTGACCAGAAGAGCATTGCGGGCCGTCGCTCGGAGGGGTCTCAGCCAGCCGCAGCTCTAGGCTCCCCCCGGCTCTACAGTGTTGACAAGGCCGCTGCCCGCCGGTGGGTTTTGGCAGTCAACAGAACTGCCGCCGTTGCTGCCGCAGGTCGTGGACTATTTTGCCTTGCCGCTTCTTCGGGAGGCGTTGCTACGAACGCTGTCCCCATAGCTCCAACCCCTGCTAACGCCATATTGTATAATGTTTCCCTTGGATCTCCTGGGGGTGGTCCGGATGCAAGGATGTAAGCTTGTGTCGCCATATACCCAGCCTTCCGGTGTCTTAGGGATAATATTTCCTCTTGTATCTATCGTCATAAAAGACATGTCGAGGTTTTGGATCAAGTGCTCTCTTTCGCTTCGGGTATGTGTTGTAACCTTGATCTTCCTCTCGTTCCGAGCCTCCCCGTGGCTATCACCCGAAACTCTAGATTGTCCACTTAGATCTGCCCTTCTCCTCGCCGGATGCGTAAGCCGCCTCTTTTCTCCTGTTCAACTCAGCCGTCTGTTTTTCTATTTCTCGGGCGGTTCGTGCGAGCATATATTGATAAGCTTGCAGTTCTTGAGTCGTAGCTGTCGTCGTCATTGGTTCCGAACCATCTATGGCTTTTGCCGCTCTATCCCAGGCTGCCTCGTGGAAGTTGAACTCGACGCGTGGTGTGGGCCCGACATATTTAGTGCCCATACCTCTCCTTAGATCCGAGGGATCGACAAAAGGATTTCCCGACTCGTCGAAAGCCTCCGATGTTTCCTCTTGATTTTCGATAGCATAAATCCGATGATATTTTGTACTCGGATCTATGTTGGGTTCGGTGACATCATTGTTGAGATTGATGAAGACCTTGCCCATCGTGAGAGATTTGTCGACGAAGTCGTACTCGTCGACATCGCTTGAGCCATCGCTTATATATGAATCCGCGAGATGACTCAAACGATGCGTTGCTGAAGATCTTGGCGAGTTTCTCTCTTGCTCGATGCCGACGTAACGTGTTGCCGAAGTTTCTTCTTCCGACTCGCTTGACGATGCATAGCTTGAAAAATCAGAATCGACCGCCGACGATCCCGACGAAATCGGAATTTCGACACGATACGATCCTTCCTTCTCGACGCGAAAGTGGAATCTTCCGAACGTCATCTCCAAGGGCTCCGCCAGATACGCATATGCATCCAAACGGGAGGGTGGGTGAGGAACAAAATCAACAAGACCAGCGAGCGATCCGTTTACCTCGATCCATAGTGTTGCTTCCGGTTGACGATGTCGAAGATCTTGAACGTGCCATCGAGATCAGCTCCTTACGCCTCTAATTCCCACAGACGGCGCCAATTGACAAGGGATTAACTTATCAATTCCTATGGATTGTAGGCTAGGGTTTAGTTAGAAGTAGAGGGCAAGTAGATCTCGAAGGTTTCAACCGAAAAGTACTCGACGAATATGAAAACTAGAGTTTGCAGACAATGATTCGATGATCTCTTCGTCCCTCGACTCCCCCTTTATATAAGAGGTGGAGCCGAGGGTTTCGTTTTGTACAAGTTACAGAGTCCGGGACGGTTTCTAACTCATCCCGCCAGATTACAAATAACGCTTCCTATTACAACTCTATCTTTTCCTTTAACACATCTTGGGCTTCCGAATCTTCTTATCCTTCGGGTAGTGGGCCTTCAATAAACCCCGGGTACTATACTCGGCAGGCCCATTTGGGATGCCTATGTCAGTGTCCACTAGTGAAAGTATGATCCCTAGGCCTTGTTTCCAATACTGCAAACACCGCTTACTTACTGTTCTACTGCATGTTTACTTGCTGCCATATTTATTTCAGATTGTTATTACCACTCATATTCATCCATATTACTTGTATTTCACTATCTCTTCGCCGAACTAGTGCACCTATACATCTGACAAGTGTATTAGGTGTGTTGGGGACACAAGAGACTTCTTGTATCGTAATTGCAGGGTTGCTTGAGAGGAATATCTCTGACTTCTACCTCCCTGAGTTCGATAAACCTTGGGTGATTCACTTAAGGGAAACTTGCTGCTGTTCTACAAACCTCTGCTCTTGGAGGCCCAACACTGTCTACAGGAATAGAAGCGTGCGTAGACATCAATTGGTTGGAAGCTATGCACGATGAACTCAACAACTTCAAGCGCAATAAAGTATGGACCTTAGTAGAGAAGCCAAAGGGGTGCCGCAATGTTATAGGCACTAAATGGATTTTCAAGAACAAGCAAGATGAGTTTGGAAATGTTGTGTGGAACAAGGCAAGATTGGTGGCTCAAGGGTTCTCTCAAGTTGAGGGAATTGACTTTGGAGAAACCTATGCTCCTGTGGCTCGCCTTGAGTCCATCTGTATCCTTCTTGCCTATGCATTGCATCATAACTTTAAGTTACAACAAATGGATGTGAAAAGTGCTTTTCTTAATGGTCCTTTGCATGAAGAGGTTTATGTTAAGCAACCCCCGGGATTCGAGGATCTCAACTTTCCTAACCATGTCTACAAGCTTGATAAAGCACTTTATGGTCTCAAACAAGCTCCTAGAGCTTGGTACGAGCACCTTAAAGAATTGTTGGTAGACCGTGGGTTTGATGTTGGGCTAATCGATCCCACTCTTTTTACTAAGAGGGTCAATGGGGAGCTTTTCGTTTGCCAATTATATGTTGATGATATTATCTTTGGCTCTACTAACAAAGCTTTCAATGATGAATTTTCAAAGCTTATGACCGATAGGTTTGAGATGTCTATGATGGGAGAGATGAAGTTCTTCCTTGGTTTTGAGATTAAGAAATTGAGAGAAGGAACCTTCATCAATCAAGCAAAATATCTCCAAGACATGCTCAAGAGGTTCAAGATGACCGAGATGAAGGGTGTGGCCACTCCTATGGTTACCAAATGTCATCTTGCACTAGATCCCAATGGTAAAGAGGTGGATCAAAAGGTATATCGCTCCATGATTGGATCCTTGCTTTACCTTTGTGCATCTAGACCGGACATAGTGTTGAGTGTTGGTGTGTGTGCAAGGTATCAAGCTTCTCCTAAGGAGAGCCACATGATGGCTCTCAAAAGAATCTTTCGATATTTGGTTGATACCCCAAGATATGGTATTTGGTACCCCAAAGGCTCAAGTTTTATTCTCAATGGATACACCGATGCGGATTGGGCGGGAGACAAGGATGATAGGAAATCAACTTCCGGGGCTTGCCAATTCCTTGGTAGGTCCTTGGTGTGTTGGTCTTCTAAGAAGCAAAATTGTATATCTCTCTCCACCACCGAAGCCGAATATGTTGCCGCCACAAGTGGATGCACTCAATTGTTATGGATGAGGCAAACTTTAAAGGAATACGGTGTCATTTGTGACAAAGTGCCTCTATTATGTGACAATGAAAGTGCCATCAAGATTGCCTATAATCCAGGTGCAACATTCAAGAACGAAGCATATTGAGATCCGGAATCATTTCATTAGGGATCATGTTGCCCGTGGTGATATTGAGCTTATCTATGTTCGTACCAAAGATCAACTTGCCGATATATTCACGAAGCCTCTTGATGAAGCAAGATTTTGCTATTTGAGGAATGAGCTAAATATCATTGATTCAAGGAGTATAGCTTGACCATCTTGCAAACACACCCTTGTCTCAAAACTTTATTTGGGTTAGATGTGGGCATGGAAATAGGGGGAGTGCGGTTTAAATTATTGAGCTATCCCTCCCCCCATAATGCCAACATTAAGAAAAATCATTCTCTTTATATCAATTAATGATATGTGAGCTTCAATGATGAGTATTGGTTTTGGACCCAAGATATATCTTCGCGGTGCCATACCTTATCACTCATATATGGTGCCATACCTTATCACTCATATATGGTGGCCTAGGCCACCGATCTTTTCTTTGAAGTATTGATCTTATTGGATCTTAACGCGTTGCTCCTTTGTGGCCTTTCATGTTTTTATGGGAATTGGCTCAATGTTTGGCTTTCTCTTGATTTGATCCTTGCAAACTTGAGTCCATAGTACCATACCTCTCTTTGTGTCCATCCTAAGCCATTCTCTCACCTCTAAAAACATTCTATCTCTTGCACAAGCTCGTTTCAAAAAAAATGCATACCAAAACTCATGTTTATCCTTGACCAAATTGTGTTTATAGTAAAAGAGGGTGTCTTTCAAAACAAAAAAAAACCAAAAAAAGGAGGGAGGCTGGCCGACCCGAGCCTGACCAGGCCGGTAGTACCGCCGGGGCCTGGCCGGTACTACCGCCGGCCTCGGGCCGGTACCTCCACACAGGAGGGGTCGACCCCCACGCTCTCCCCCTTCTTTCCCCTCCCAGGCACCCTCCACATGCTCGGCCGCCGCTCAGCCCTCGCGCCACCACCGGTTCCCCGGCCATCCTCCGGCCACCTCCGGCCGGATCGGCTCCGTGGGAGCCTTCCCCCACCTCTCCTCCTCCATGGCTCCCGGTATTAGCTCCTCTCTCCGCGTATTTTGGTCATATTTTTGGCTAGCATATATGTTGATTTTTGGTTCTACATGCTTAGATTTTTGGCTAAATCTTACACTAAGAGGTTGTATCTATTGCTGATCTATGTCCTCTAGTATGCCGCGCCGTTAACCTTAACTATGTAGCACTTTTTACCTATAGTGTGTGGCCAATTTTTTTATCATGCATGTGTATTTTGGGTCAAAGATTAGTTCAATAGAGATGAGCTTGTGCACTTATCCCATATGTCCCTCGACTTTGTTCGTCTCCTTCACATGTGCTAGTGGTTCTGGTTCGGCGAAATCATGGAAGAGGCGAGGGGTTCCAATTCTTGAGGATGAGATTGTTGAACAAGATGAAGTGTTACCCCGTGCCACTACTGCTCGTGGCGCTTCTTTGGCAAATAAAAAGAGAGGGCAAAAGGCTATTGAGTCTTATGGCAGTGTCCGCCTTCATGCATACATGGCTATTCGCACCGCTAACCCCTTTTTGAGGCCTCGGTCTTCTCGCACCCGCAACCGCCACTTCTACACCGAGGTTCAAGAGCACATATTCAATGAAGTCTATCCTCCCAAGGTGAAGGTGGTTGATCAACGGTATATCAACATTGACCATTTGAAGAAGGATGCCTACTTTCATGAAGCACTTGGGATTTGCGAGGAGTTTGGTTTGCTTCCCTGACGTGGGCATTACCCTTCGGGTAACTACTGTTGCTCTACCCTGCACGGTCCAACTGGAGGCCCATGAAGGTACCCGATGGCAAGATGGGCCACTAGGACGGTGCGGCGGAAGATTACTTGGAATACAAGACATGGAGGAAGCCAAACAAGGAAAGATTAGAGATAGATCTACTGTAAACCAACTCGTACTCAGATAGACCTCTCGAGACCCGGCCACCTATATAAAGGCCGGAGAGGGGCTATCAAGGGACACGATCAATCTTAGCAATCTTAACCAACAGAAGTTTAGAACTAGGTTACCCTAGCAATTAGCTATCTCGACGAGATCTCAGCCGAACTATTCGGCACCCCATTGTAACCTGTTTTCATCATAATCAAGAACAGACAGGCAGGACGTAAGGGTTTTACCTCATCGAGGGCCCCGAACCTGAGTAAATCGCTCTCCCCGCTTGTCTGTGTACCGATGTCTCGTGTCAGCTTGCAGATTCCATCAACCCTAAGCCTCTATCGGAGGGCATTGCCGAGGAGCACCCTCGACAATTGGCGCCGTCTGTGGGAACCCTGTCGGCACAAGGCATGACATCGGCAGATCCGATCATGACATCGGCAGCTTCGCCAGCAAATTCGCCGGATCCTTCATCAGCAACTTCATCAGCAACTTCGTCGACACCATCATCGCCAATCCTGGGAAGCCCGATTCGATTCGGCTCCTACGAGTTTACTCCACACAGCGATTCCTCCCGCTCGAACTTTTCAGATCTACAAGGGAACATGGAGATGACCTTCGGCAGCGTCCACTACAACGTCAACGCAGAAGGAATCCTTCGATTGCTGGAATCCCCCGCCTCCGGATTGATGAGTTCAAGCGCACCATCGTCACTCGATCTGTCGGCTGGTCTGACAGGATCGACGTGCTCACCCGCGCCCTCGACTCCCCGCTCGGTGTCCTCCATGTCGGTAGGGTCTGATGATCCCACGTCTTCGGAATTAACCTCGTACTACTGCCTGAACTGCGACACCAGGCACGGGCTGGGATCGAGCGACACGCCGTTCATCTGCAACGCCCGCATTCATCGGGAGAGGACAGTATCGACAGCACCGTCCAGGGAATCACCCGAAGACCAGCACACCATCAGGTTTATGTCGCCAATAACACGGGAAACACAAGGCATAGAGGTGACGAGGATCATACCCCCCGTTCCAGAGAGAAGGGCGAGTTTTGAGAACAGCGCCAAGAACCGCGACAGGCCGATTACACCATCGCGGATGAGGAGTGGGCAGCAGCAAGGGCAGCAGTACTCAACAACACGCCGCTCCCCGCGGGGACTTCGGTTGGAACCCTCAATGCTTATCGCTCCATACTAGAGAAGAACCGGGAGCACCTGTCGAAAGAGCAAGCCTCCCTCGAGAGACGCTTATCTGCAGCGGATCGATCCAGCGAACGGCGAAGGGGCTCACAAGGGAGTGCCTCCCGAAACACTCAGGGAGCAGGCAAGCACCGGTCGAGGATGTCCAGGCTTTCGGAAGATGACGCCAGAGAGATAACATCGAATCTGACTAAATCCTTTATGACTACGGATACCGCGGGCATGCCACGGCCGAAAACCGTCGCAGGAGCAACGGCCAACCTCGCCACTTACCTCATCAACCAGCGCCCCGAAGGATCCATGGCTCAAGCTCATCGAGGTGCCCTGGAAAGCCTCGCAATATTGGGGAACAACCTAGTCCCGTCAAAGGAAAATACCACCTTCCAAGGCAGTGGGTCGAAGCATCATGCGAGAGATGCTCGGGACGAAATCACCCAGAGCAAGATCGACAAAGCAAGGCGACGACGCGCCGCTAGGAAGGACGACGACAGCGATTCTTCGGATGAAGACCAGGAGTACGACGGCGAACTCAGGGGAGCCGACTGTCTAAGTTACAAGATCCGTGAAGCAATGCCGCCCAAAAAGTTTAAACCTACCCCTACCGACGCTGCCAAGTACGATGGGCAGCAAGAACCAAGATCCTGGATAGATGACTACTTGCAGACTGTGATCCTGCACAAAGGAAACCAGATAGCGGCAATGCAATGCTTACAGCTTTACTTGAAAGATTCAGCACGGGCCTGGCTAAGGGGGCTGCCGAAAGGTTCTGTAAGCAGAAGGAGTCGATGCGTTCATACATCGGGAGATTCACAAAGCTGCCGAAGACGTATCTGTCGACAGAGCAATCGACGCTTTCAGCGACGGCGTTCAGCGGGAAAGTTACATAGAAGAGCTCGGGCGCAAAAAGCCAAAAACCATAACCAAGCTAATGGAAATCGCCAACACTGGGCCGATGGTGAGGATAACGTACGAAGGCCACGGCAGCCGTAGTGATGACGAAGACGATGACCAGCCGAAGCACGACTCGGGTGGCCGAAGGGATCGTCACAAGAGAAGGAAAAACCGCAACTACAATGACAACAATCTGGTAGCCGCAGGGTATTCCGATCGGCAGGACGATCGAGACGACATGCACGATGGTAACCGGAACAACTCTGGGAACCGTGGTAATTATAAACCACGACAGCAGAGGACTCCCAAACTACCCTACGCTGAACAGGTCAACGCCCCCTGTTACCTACATTCGTATGTCGATTCCAAGGACGGCAAAACGAAGTCAAGTCACCTGCTCAGGGACTGCCGGCAGTTCCTTGACATGCACAAACTCATCCAGCAGTCAGGCCAGCAACAGCTACCACCACCACCCCCACCTCCACCGCAGCATCAAGTCCAGCAGTCCCGAACTACCATATTCGTCGACACAATCAGAAGCATGGGGATCACCATGAGCATGCTGGAGGAAACAGACACCTGCTTCCACGAGATCCTTCCAACCGCACCAGGCCACTCTCTTGGCAAAGTCTACCTGAATGTTATCTTCGGTAGAGCCGAAAATTTCAGGAAGGAAAAAATCGAGTTTGAAGTGGTGAACTGGGAGTCACAGTATCACGCTATACTCGGGAGACCAGCGTATGCCAAGTTCATGGCTGTGCCACATTATGCATACCTCAAGCTGAAAATGCCTGGGAACAATGGGACAAACATCACGATCTATGGAAGTTTTTCACGCTCGATACGGTTGTGATCGCGACTTTCGGAGGATTGCTCGCAAAGTTCGGGCCACAGCGAGAAATCATTGACCCTCCGCCCAAGCTGTCTTTACGAGAGATCAAGGAAGAAAAAGATGGCAGGGAAACCAAGAAGAAGCCGGCCGCTCTTGCCCTCAAAGCTTCGGCAGCAGAAGCTTCGGCAGCAGAAGCCTCGGCAGCAAAGGGTTCGGCAGTTGATGGCACAGAAGGCTTAGGAGATAGCAAGACGATGGCAACCACCGCTCAAACCCCTGATGAAACCAGCAACGCTGCAGAAACCACTAATGCGGTGAAGAAGCCAGAAGAAGAGAAGAACCCCTTCCTTGCCTAAGCAGTTTACTAGCCTTATTTTCTTTGTCCTTTATTATAAACAGGGCCTTCTCCTTTTCGCCATCTAGCATCGTGCTTACCTTATTAATAAGAACTTAAGCTTCGATTCTTTGTTAAGCATTGCAGTAACTACCAAACTTCTAAAGCCCCATCACTATGTAAAAATAGTACGAGGCAGAAGATCGTGCTCCAAAAAAGCCTCTACGAGTGCTAAAACGACGTTGACCTTTCCCTCTGCTATAGATGCCTCTACGAGTGCCGTAAATAGCAAGAGTTTGGAAATACACATAAACAACAGCCCACGTTCGATATTTCACTTATGGAAATATCAAAGAACAACGGGCTCATCGGCAGAATCACTACACCCGAAATATTCGGGAGTGCCTCGTCGAAATTTAAAACGGTTGAAAGCAAAGTTGCGCATACAACAGGTTTAGCAAGACCTGCAACACGAGCTGATCACTCACATGATTTGCTAACCAACCAATATACATACATTTAAACGAGCAACTAAGATTCGCTCAAAACTTGCCAACGGCAATAACATGGTAAAAGTACATATGCATGTATCTACCGAATAAGAAGGCATCATTACATAATCCAAACACTTGGATAAAGTAGCCAAATTCTCTATTTACAAAACGGACATTAAATCCCTGAAATCACCCTTGCGGAGTTTCTCTTTCTTCAGGTACCCTTGAGTCTTCCTCGAGTCTGTCGACAACTATGTTGGCAGGCAACAATACCTTCGGGTACATCGCCTCCAAATCTCCAGTAGCGTTGGCAATCGACATCAAACCTACCGAAGGATAACGGGCAAGAACAAGGGCAAGTGTAAACATGGCCCCTGCAAAAACTTGCGCGTGTACCAACTCTCGGACCTTCTTGGCGTTACCAAATTCAGACATCAAAGCAAGGAGAGTTGGGGGAACTGCGTTCAAAGGGAACATTGTCTTCCAAACCATCCTCATAGCCTTGTAGCACTTGTCAAAAAAGTGATGGACCTGCTTGAACCCGATCTTGAAATTGCACGACAGCCGAAGCCTTCGAGTGCTCCCGCCAGAAAATCTCTTCGGATGAGGATAGCTGGGTCAATGCATTCACACGTTCGTGAATCCGCTTGTTCTCCTCTGCACGATTCAGAGCTATGACTGACACAGAAGTAAACAAAGGTTCAGATAAGATTCCATCAATCAAAGGGCGCAGAGATCAAAGGACTCACAGTTCAAGCTCTCGGTAGCCTTATGTAGCTCAGTAAGAGCATACCGCTCTACGTCGGCTGCAATCTCGCTCTTCTTGTTGACAATCGCAGCCAAGGCGTAAGTGCTCGCGCAGGTCCTTCTCCATCTGCGTGATCCGATCCTTCATTCGTTGGACCCGATCACCTTCGGGAAGAACGCCCAAAGAGTCATCAACAAACGAGGGCACCGGGAAAACTCCGCGAGCAACGGCGTCAAAAGGTTGATAGTTATGGACAAATCAAGCATCCAACGTAACTCCCATCGGGAGAGGTACAAGAAATTCCTATCAGGAGAAGTGCAAATGAAGATATTATGACAAAAGTGTGTCGGCAACATTGCCAGCACAATGTTCATTACAAACTTAAGTTCTCGCAACAGAATAATGTTTCATACTAGTTCAAGGATAAAATTGCTACAACAATCAAGGAGCCTGAGTCTGAGTCGACAGACTGGGGCCAGTCGATGCCTTTCCCGATGAAACTAAATCAAGGAGGTGGCGAGCACAAGTACGGGCGGATGCTGTAAAGGCGCTTAAGTTAACAAGTCGCCCATCTTTCTCTTTCGGCAGCTCCTTAGTCATTTCTTCGATGTCAGCCTTAAAGCCGTAACCCATCATAAGTTGGAAGGCAAGGAGGGCACCATAGGTACGTGAGGTGCGCTTGAATACCTCGATGACCTCCTTGGTGTCGACTCGCGAAGGCGTCAAGCAGCTGCCCCGCAGTTTTCTCTCGCTTGGCCTTGGGGAATATCATCGAATGCATCCGCGCCAGAGCACCCTTTCCCTTGTCAAGCAGCTCCCGGGTAAGCTGGTGGGTGGCGAGAACCATTGACACACCATTTGCCGGGAGTTGCCCGGAACTTTGTCCAAGGCGATAGCAGGGGATGCCGGCGGCTTCGCAAAGAAATTAAAGGAAATCGTTGACGAAGAAACAGATCCATAAAAAGTGGTGAATCTACAAGAGATGTAGGAACTTACCAAGCAGGGCCAAGGCAGATTGACGGAGGAGTTCATCCTTTTCTGCCGCCCGAGCTTCCTCCCCCTTCAGCTTGTTCAGCTCTTCTTTCAGGGAGTCGACCTCCTGGCGAGCTATGGCAGCCTTTTTGATGGCGCCATCCAACTTTGAAGAGGAAGACTTAGCCTCCTCCTGCAGCCGAATTTTGTCAACCTCCAGAGAGGTGAATTGAGAGGCGAAGGCCTCTAAAGAGGATATCACACCTCGTAGATCCTTGAAGAAAGGGAATGTTTTACAAAGATCATTAGGCAAAGGCACGACCCAAAAGATTCTTGTTAGATTCGACAAAGACTTACAGAAGGAGGAGCTGTGGCAGCGGCGAGGAGCATCTTTCCCTTTGGAAAGGGAGGAGGCAGTCGATGCTTGCGCCGTGGGAGCCGCTTTAGGAGCCGAAGCTTCGGAAGCTGCGGCAGCCGGCGAGACAGCATCAGACCTGGCCCTCTTAGGAGGAGGCTCAATGAAATCATCATCACTGCAAGAAAGGTATGATCGACTAAGTTATGAGAAAAATGTGAAAAGACCAAGGAGTTGAAAATAGTAAAAATAAGAAAAACACTTACATATCAAGGAGATCATCTTCATCGGCAAAACCGCCGATTGACCTCTTCGTAGGTGGAGCCCTGGTCTCCTCCGCAGCTGCATTAACAAAGGCATCGCGATCAGCGTCATCATCACGCACTGATCCCTCTGTGGCGCAAGTGTCATCGGCTGATGGGGGGAGATTGGTGTGAGCAGTTTCAGAATCTATCGGGTCATCGTGATCGCTTGTTGGGTTTGTATGCTCAACAGTACGAGAGTCAACGGGTTCTGAAGAGCCTCTTCCTTCGGAAGTATCATTTGGCGAGTTATGAAAGTCCCCGGAAGCTACGAGGGTCTATAGAAGAAAAGACGAATGAAAATAACAGTCATCATGTCAATTAAGTAAATAGCAGCATAACAAGAATCTGAGGAGGGAAATTACCTCTGGTGGTGGATGATCCACATCAAAAGGAGTATACGGAGACATCAATGTGATCGAGTCTTCTTGGCTGAAGAAAGTAAGGCGACGGACTTCATCGAGCAGTTCTTTTTCCGACAGTTCGGCAGCGTTAATTCGGGTCTCATCCTTTGGACCCGAATACAACCACATTGGACGAATTCTAGCCATAACCGGTTGGACTCGACGTTTCGGAAACTACTTGCCGCTACCTCGGTACCAACCATGGTTTGGCCATCAGCTTCTTTAATCTGAAGAAATCTAGCAAATAGTTCGTCGGCTGCTACTTTTTCGTCGGGAGAGAGGACATTCTTCCAGGAATTCTTAGGCTTGGCTTCAAGGGCATCGACAAAGCAGGGAAGCTGAGATTCAGGTGATAATGAATCCTTGATATAGAACCACTTCAATCTCCACCCTTGCACGGACTCTCTCATTGGGAAATTGAAGTAATTGACATCCGAACGAGCTACAAATCCCACTCCTCCGGTGACAAAAGATCCGTTACTACTGCTGTATCTTTTCACATAGAAGATCTTTCTCCACAACCCAAAATGAGGCTCAACGCCCAGATATGCTTCGCAGAGGGTGATAAACACATCAACGTGGAGGATTGAGTTGGGAGTGAGTTGCCATAGTTGCATTTCGTAAGTTCGCAATAGATGGAGGAGGAATTCGTGGACGAGAAGCGAAAGGCCTCGGTATAAGAACGATAAGAACATCACGGTAAAACCGGCAGGGGGATTAGGTCGAGAAATCGCACCTGGAAAGATCACGTTCCCCTCATCAGAGGAGATCAATCCTAGGCTTCGAGATCTTTTTTCGTCACGCTTGGTGACGGTAGAAGCTGTCCAATCTCCGGGCCTGGCTGCTGAACTTGGTGGCGCCGGCGGCGCCGGAGCTGGGGGAGGAGCGCCGGCGGCGCCTTCCTTCGAAAGAATCGAGGAGGATTTGGCGGCGGCACCGCCGCTCGTGGAACTGGCGGCGGCGCTAGGGTTCTTCTTCTTCACCATTGTGAGATCTGGGAGAAATCGGAACGACAGTGGTGGCGGCGCGAGCGGTTGTGAACAGGAGAAGAAGAAGAACATCGAAGGGACGAATGAAGGAGAATGCTAGGAATTTCTATCTCTTGGGGAACTTAAGAAAGGCTTCGTATTGTTAATGGGCCTTTTCTCCATATAATGGTTGCGGAAATCGAGGAGGTGCCTCGCTAACCGTGTAAAGAGGAGCAGGAATTGCTCGAGAACAGGGCTGGCAGGTCGCGTCTTATCAGTTAAATCAAGGGGACAGAAAAACGTCATCGATGACGTCGTGGGGAAGGATTGCATACGAAGAGATAAGAAAATGTCGGATGATCAACTTGAGCCTACGCACGGATTGCGAGCATCCGCACCTAGGCTCGGGGGCTACTTCCATCGGGAGCGCGGACGCGCACCCGATAGAATAAAGACTCGAAGGAAAAAACGTGACTCGAGTCTGCACTCGGACGTAAGTACCCGTGCTCAGACTCGGGGGCTACACTCCCATCGGGAGCGCTGAATGCGCACCCGATAAAACTTTTTTCGCACTCCAGGATCATGCCCGGGGACTTGATTCTGTGTAGGGTAACGTTGTTTTGCCATCGGCAGTTAACCAACAAAAGTTGGGCACGTTATTCGTTGTCCCTTGCATAAAGAAAATGTATCGGATGGACTACAAAGACTTGCGGGAAAAAGCTTCGGCAGAAGAAAATGTTCGAGTGGTACAACTTGAGTCTACGCACGGATTGCAAGCATCCGTACCTAGACTCGGGGGCTACTCCCATCGGGAGCGCTGACGCGCACCCGATAGAAAATAGAGGATAGAAGAAACACAAGAATGATCGAGGAGAAGGACTTCGGAAGAAGACATGCTCTAGTCTCTACCCGAACTACATTCGGCTAGACACTCGGGGGCTACTGACGTGGGCATTACCCTTCGGGTAACTACTGTTGCTCTACCCTCGCACGGTCCAAGCCGGAGGCCCATGAAGGTACCCGATGGCAAGATGGGCCACTAGGACGGTGCGGCGGAAGATTACTTGGAATACAAGACATGGAGGACGCCAAACAAGGAAAGATTAGAGATAGATCTACTGTAAACCAACTCGTACTCAGATAGACCTCTCGAGACCTGGCCACCTATATAAAGGCCAGGAGAGGGGCTATCAAGGGACACGATCAATCTTAGCAATCTTAACCAACAGAAGTTTAGAACTAGGTTACCCTAGCAATTAGCTATCTCGACGAGATCTCAGCCGAACTATTCGGCACCCCATTGTAACCTGTTTTCATCATAATCAAAGAACAGACAGGCAGGACGTAAGGGTTTTACCTCATCGAGGGCCCCGAACCTGGGTAAATCGCTCTCCCCGCTTGTCTGTGTACCGATGTCTCGTGTCAGCTTGCAGGATTCCATCAACCCTAAGCCCCTATCGGAGGGCATTGCCGAGGAGCACCCTCGACATTCCCATTATGACTTTCCAATGCAACTATGATCCTTACCTTGTGACTCAGTTCTTTGCCACAGTCTATTTTCATGAGGATAAAGCTCGCTCCATTACTTGGATGACTCGTGATGAGGTACTCACTACCACTTGGAGCACCTTTGGACAGATTCTTGGCTATCCTCTTCCGGAAAATTGTGAAGATGACCGTACTAGTGGTTGGAGGTTTCACGGGGATTCTAATGCAAGCACCAAAGATGTTCTTGAGCCGCTCTATATGCCAGGTTGATGCAAGCTTGGATTCACTTCCGGTCTCCAACCCGTATATGATATTATGCTTCGCACCTACCGTGAGACAGTTGCCGTCAAAGTAGGTAACGTTGATGAGATCCATTCTTTTGTCATTGACTTGATGCTTCAAACTCATCTCCGGAAGGGAAAGGGTGTGAAGTTGGATGTCATGGATTGCCTGTGGAACCAGATTTTCCTGCGTATGGTGGAGAAGAGGTCTCCTGCCTTTGGTCCCTTCATCATGAAGCTTATTTCTGAGGTGTGGCGTCAGAAATTTGAGGGTGCCATTCTGGAACCATTTTCATCCCTCACTGATCATCGTCGCAAGAACCTTCTTATCAAAGATCATGGGCTCCTAGCTTCTACCTCGGCCTCTGCAGGCTCCTTCCGCCTCGGCGGCTCCTTCGGCGAGTCCTGCAGATCCTTCCACTGCTCCTGCTCGCCGGTTTGATGGCTTCATTGCTCATATGGCCCTTGGGGAACCTCCGTCTCACTCCGCATATGATCCCATGCTCGAGCCCTCTTGGTACACCAAGCTCAAGATCAAGGTAAAGAAGACCTTCTGCCTCCAGCTGGATATTCAGGAGCGTATGTATGACTCCTATGTGGCCGAGAAGAAAGCTCGACGCCGTCAGAAGAGCATCATGAGAAATCTTGGTGTGGAAGTGTCTCCTCCAGGATCTGAAGAGAATATCCTTCCGAAGCCTCAGTGGATTTCTGCTCATAGCCAGTGGTCTGATGGTGAGGACGGACCCTCCTACGATGTCGACTCCGATGTTGCCGGGGACTTCCTTGATGCCTAGGGACGATAGCATCGCTCTTCAACCTTTTTGGCATCTTGATGTCAAAGGGGGAGAAGAGTTCTATTAGGTTCGGGATTTGCATGGGAAGTCACAAGCTTGCGTTTTTTCTTTGACTCTTTATGCTTGTGACTTATGGTTATCTATTGTTGAGAACTACTTATTATGCTTTATGAACCTTATCTATGTGTGTGAGACATAGGGGCTATCTATTTATGTATGAGACATTACCTATCTATCTATCTATAGTAAAGACTAAGTGAACTTCATGTGGTATGATCTCTAAACTCAACACTTGTCTTTACTCACATATGCTTGTCTATTCACAAATGCAAGTGATGAATTCATATGCTTACTCTTTATCTTTGCACTTGTTGGTGAATCGTATTTTCTTGAGTATATTGATCCTAGATTATGTGCCTCTTATTCAAATGTTAATTCTTTTGGATGCACGTGTCTAGGGGGAGCTTCTTATATCATCTTATATTTTCTTTGCTCAAATACTCACATCTTATGCAAATCTTATGTTGTCATCAAGAAACCAAAAAGGGGGAGATTGAAAGAACATATCTCATTTATATGTGGTTTTCGTGTTGATGACAATGATGATATATGAGCATTTCGGTATATAAGATTTGTAGGTTGTTGCATTCTCTAGATGCCCAAAAAGTGAAGAGCGTGCAAGATATCAAATGGCATTGGTGTGTGGTTGGTTATTGGAAGAAAGAATGGAAGAGAAAAGAAAGAAAAGAAGATAGGAAGAAAACAGAAGAAGAAGAAGAAAACAGAAGAAAGAAAGGAGAAAGAAAAAGGGGGCCGGAGGCTTGGGCGGTATCTCCGACCTGGCCACGGCCGGAGGCTCCGGCCTTGGTACCGCCCAAGGTACCGGTTGGGCGCCCGCGCCTCAGTATAGGTGCCAGGGGAGTTGGAGCCCCGGCGGTACCCCGGCCGGTACCCCGGCCGGAGGCTCCGGCCTCCCCCTTCGGCCCGGCTCTCATGTGGCCACGTGGCCGCTCCTCCGCTGCTCGATCTTGGCCGGTAGTACCGGCCCTACCTGGCCGGTACTACCGGTCAGCCCTCCAACGGCCATTTCTTCTGGGGTATAAAACACCCTTCTTCTCCAAGGGTTCAGCTGCTCACTTCTTCCCCAAAAAACAAGACACCATTGTTGAGCCACCAAGAACACCAAATTCATCGGATCTCCTCCCTCAACCACCCAAATCCCTTGTGCTTTGGAGAATCGAAGGAGAAGACCCCGATCTACATCTTCACCGAAGCAATTTGCATTTCCCCCTCATTTTGTTGAGGGCCCCCTTGCTAGTGTTCCTCTTTGGATCCCTAGTTGTTTGTTGTTGATGTATTGTTGTTGATTGTTGTGTTGTTACAGATTTGGGAGCCTCCAATTTGGTTGTGGATGTGTGCCCCAAGAACTTTGTAAAGGCCCGGTTTCCGCCTCGAGGAAATCCCTTAGTGGAAGTGGGCTAGGCCTTCGTGGCGTTGCTCACAGGAGACTCGAGTGAAGTCTTCGTGACTGTTGGTCTGGCTTTCGTAGCGACCACACTCCTCCAAACGTAGACGTACCTTCTTGCAAAGGAAGGGAACTACGGGAATCAACTCCGTGTCTCCGTGTGCTCCACTCTCGGTTACCTCTATCCTTTATCTCCTCTATATTGCATTGCTATATCTTGCTTAGTCGTTGACCTTGTCATATAGGTAAATTCACATAGTTGCATATCTAGAGAATTTACCTTTGTGTCAAGCCTAAATTGAAAAAGAACTAAAAATTGGTTAGCACCTATTCACCCCCCCTCTAGGTGCGGCATACGATCCTTTCAGATGTCCCACTTGTGCCTTCCTCTGTGAGTATGACGAGATATAATCAGATTGTACATCTCGCAAGTAGAGTAATAATTCACTATTACTTACGAAGAATGAAATAGTCAGAACAAATATACATACCTAAATTGGTTGCTCCATTTTGAGGAGCCAACTCTCTTTCCCCCCTTTCCTCTCTCTCTCATCTCCCCTTCCTTGACAGCTTCTAGAGAGAGACCGGGCCACTCCCGAGCCTTCTTCGACGGCTTTGCCGGCCGGAGATGGCGGAGAAGGGGTGCCGGAGTAGATAGTAGGCTTAGTTTTTTCGTTTTCGGCTATATGCCGGTAGTTTGGAGTAGGGCTTCGGGTTCTCCTGGCCAGATCCCGAGCAGCTCGAGATGCAGCTCCACTTCTTCTCTGCTCCGGCGGTCGGAGTGGGTGGTGGTGTTGTCTTCTTCGAGGATCTCCGCAAATAAGGCCTGATGTTGCTGCCTCTCGATCTGCTACTTTTCGGTGCTGCTTTTTCTTCTCTTGGCCGGCCGTGGAGGCGAGGTGGAGGAGAAAGGCAGGCCCGTGACGGCGGGATCTGGAGGCGTGCGGGGATACTTCTCCCACTCGGTGCTTTGGCGCGGCCAGGGATGGGCGCTCATGGAGGCCATGCTCCTGCTTCCAAGGTGGAAGGGGCTGGATGGCGTCCCGGTGGCGAATCCCCTCAATAAGCGTTGTCCTCGTTGCCCTCTCCCTGATGTTGCTGATGCCTCTCTACTCTCGGCCGGCCGTGGCGGCGAGGGAAAGTTGGGAGGCGGCTTCAACTCATTGGGTGATGGGCGGTGGAGATGGGATGATGGTGTTTCTCCTGGGAGCCTCTGTGCTCTCGTCCCAGGAGCTCTTCAGCGGAGGACTGATGTCGGCGGCTTCCACCGCCCTGCCTCTACATCCTACGGTCGAAAGGCGACCCTCCTCAAACTCTACTTCCCGAGAGACCAAGCGAGTCGAGGGGAAGACCAACTCCTCCAGCCACGACGCGGGACCAAGTGGTTCGTCCCCGGCGCCGGTGTCAGTTTTGTGGCGGAGCAAGTCGACGGAGACCTCCATAAAATGCGGCGCTCAGTTGGAAGGACCTGATTGCTTTTTGACTAATCTTTCTAGGGTCTTTTCTGCAAAAAAATCAATCCTTATCCAGAATCCCCCTGTTCTGTAGGGGCTTCTATGTAAAATGTACTCGCCGCTTTGATAATACCAGCATCATCTAGGGTCTTCTGACACTATCCCTGTTCGAAAAAAAATTAGTTGCTCCTAATCAAGTTGATCAACTTCATTCTTCAATGCCCGTTCCCTCCTTGTCCTACGTATTGGCCAGTTCAAGAATCAACAACATGTATGACACTTGGCGAAAAGAAACATCAATGTTCAAGAGGTAATCTGAAATGTATGATATGTGGTAAAAGAAACACTTTGTCAATGTTAAACAGGTAATAAGACATACTTTCTCTTCTACGGATGAAGTGCACAAGAAATCAATTATTTCATTATCACTACCAGCATTGTCTCGTAGCTACAAATGAAATCAAGCATATATATAACACCAATACATCATGTACATGGTGATGGGATTCGTAGCATAGAAAACAAAAAATTTCCTACCGCAAGAACGAATAACAAGCCAAGATCTAATCTAGTAGATGGTAGCAACGAGAAGATCATGAGACTAACCCTTGAAGATTTCCAAAGCCTACGAGATTAGATCTCGCTGTGGATGTAGTCGACCACTTGCCGCTTGCAAAAGCGCGTAGAAGATCTTGACGGTGCCACAGTCGGGCAGCACCTCCGTACTCGGTCACACGTTCGGTGTTGATGACGACGTCCTCCTCCCCGTTCCAGCGGGCAGCGGAAGTAGTAGATCCTCCTCGGAATCCCGACAGCACGACGGCATGGTGGCGGTGGTGATGGAGAACTCTGGCAGGGCTTTGCCTAAGCGCTATGGGAGTAGTATGAGGAGGGAAGAGGCTAGGGTTTGGGAGAGAGGGGGTGGCTAGGGGCGCCGGCCAGGGGGGCCCTTTGGTGGTGCGGCCAAGAGTGGCCTGCCCCCTCCCTCTCCTCCTCTTTATATAGGTGGAATCCCTAGGGTTTGCCCAAAGTCTTCGAATAAGACCCCAATTCAAAAACTGTCATATGGACGAAACCTAGAGGGACAGGGACTCTCCCCTTCCGCCCTTGCTTGGCCGGCCAAGGAGGTGGATTCCACCATGGACTCCACCCTCCCACTTGGTTGGCTGGTTAGGGTTGGTGGAGTCCAACCGGGACTCCACCTTCCATGGTGATTTCTTCGGAAGGTTCTAGAACATTCTAGCGCCTTCCATAAATGCACGGATCATTTCCAAACTTGCAAAGTGACTTCCTATATATGAATCTTATTCTCAGTACCATTCGGACCTCCTCGTGATGTCCTGGATCCCATCCGAGACTCAGAACAAAATTCAAACTCCATTCCATATTCCATATCTACTTAAAACGGCATCAAACCTTAAGTGTGTCACCCTACGGTTCGTGAACTATGCAGACATGGTTGAGACTTCTCTCCGACCAATAACCAATAGCGGGATCTGGAGATTCATAATGGCTCCCGCATATTCAACGATAACTTAGTGATCGATTGAACCATTTACATACGATACCGATTCCCTTTGTCACGTGATACTCTACTTGTCCGAGGTTCGATCATCGGTATCACGATACCTTGTTCAACCTCGTTACCGACAAGTACTCTTTACTCATACTGTGGCATGTCATCTCTTGTGAACCAGTCACATGCTTGCAAGCTAATCAGACGACATTCCACCGAGAGGGCCCAGAGTATATCTATCCGTTATTGGGATGGACAAATTCCACTGTTGATCCATATGCCTCAACTCACACTTTCTGAATACTTAATCCCATCTTTATAACCACCCATTTACGCAGTGGCGTTTGATGTGATCAAAGTACCCTTCCGGTATAAGTGATTTACATGATCTCATGGTCGAAGGACTAGGTAACTATGTATCGGAAGCTAATAGCAAGTTGAACTTAATGACATGATCTTATGCTACGCTTATTTGGGTGTGTGTCCATTATATCATTCACCTAATGACATAACCTTGTTATTAATAACATCCAATGTTCATGATCACGAAACCATGATCATCTATTAATCAACAAGCTAGTTATACAAGAGGCTTACTAGGGACTCCTTGTTGTTTACATAACACACATGTATCAATGTTTCGGTTAATACAATTATAGCATGGTATGTAAACATTTATCATAAACACAAATATATATTATTGTTGACTGCCAAAACCCACCGGCGGGCAGCGGCCTTGTCAACACTGTAGAGCCGGGGGGAGCCTAGAGCTGCGGCTGGCTGAGACCCCTCCGAGCGACGGCCCGCAATGCTCTTCTGGTCACACGCGGCGTTGCGAAGTGCAAGGGCGTGCCACCTGACCTATACCTGGTCGGGAAGGTGATGAGGTTGCCTCGCTTAGTTTCTGCGGGGCATACACGTAAACGTTAAATACGAGCCTCGATCGGCTCTCGGGTTATCTCGTGAATCGGCTCAAAGAGCCGATCCACCCATGATCCGTACGGGGTGCACGGATACTTGGTGGTCCTGCTTGATCAAGATGAAGCTAATGAGATCTACGACGATTTAGGGTTTTCACCACATAACCGGATCATCCTACTCCGGGTTGGGCCGGATGGCCACGCACGGTGCTCGTAAGCCGATCCTAAACAAGGCCAAAAAACCAACATGAAGTTGATCCTAGGAACATCCCGTTTAGGACTTGCGAACGCCACCCTACGTGCCACGGGATCCTCCCCCTTTGTAAGGCCAAACTATTGCGAGATATTAAACTAATCCTTGTAGAACAAGGAGCAATCGTAACGGATCGGATCTACTAAATAATGATCAAGCGGGGTGCCGCCCCACACTGAGATAGGCGTGAGGACGGCTAGATATGCAAGGGTTGCACTACGTAAGCATGTTTAAACGAAGAACAATGCTAACACTAACACATCTAATGATAACTACGTTGCTCGCCATCAAAAGCGCTTCAGTACGAGCAACGCATGAACAACGTGGGGCTTGTGCTTGCCTAGATCGCAAGATGCGATCTAGAGCGCATGTCGCTACCTGATAGAAACCCTCGAGACGAAGGAGTTGGCGATGCGCCGAGATTGGTTTGTTTTGGGGTTGAACGTGAGTTGTTGTTTATTCCAGAAACCCTAGGTACATATTTATAGTCCAGGGGACTTTCTAATGTGGGCGTGCACTAAACCGTGCACGAGATAAACTCTAACTTCTAAATCGATACATAATCTATTCTACTAAGATACACGGGCTAACTAGCCCAACTTCTTCGTGCGAGGCCGCTTCATAGATCTTTCCTACGTAATCTTCCAAGCCCATCTTGATCGCGGCCTACCTCCTGATTTAGCCAAAATCTGGTGATAACACATGCCCCCCTGGTTTTGGTAATGATAATTTCAAAACCACTCTGTTTTTTCCTCAGAGGGGTCGTATCACGACGGAAGCGAAGCTGTCGCAGCATGCCTCATCATGACGACTTGCCTTCCCAACTTCTCCGCACGATTTGACAGTTTTGGCACCATGTCCTCGAGAGCTGCTCGGAAATTAAAAACCCCCACCTCCTTTTATTTAGCCGCAACGACCGGTTCTCTTCTTTACCCCTTCCGCAGTGGCACTCCAAAAAACCCTCCTGCGCAACCATGTCCTCTTCCTCTTCCTCTTCTTCTTCGTCGGATCTTTCCCACGTGTCCTCTCCCATCCGAGAGTCGACGCCCTCGTGGGGGACGCAAGCGGCGTACGACATCCTTGCCCCGACAAAGTGGGACAAAGAGGACCATGACTCCTCCGTCTGGTCCGAGGATGACAAATCCCAAACCGACGGGGAGAGCGACCTCCGCTTCCTTGCTGGCGAGGAAGCGGTGGTGGAGAGCGAAGACGACCGCCTCTCCTGGGCGGACTTCACCACCTCCGAGGAGGTGAAGGAGGAGGAGGATGAAGACAGCCCCTCCGACGAGCCGCCGGCCAAACGCCGCCACCTCTGGCCTGGGAACTTCAGCGACGTCGATAGTGACGACGATGCTGACGAAGAGGATGAAGACGACGAGGGTCCTCTCGGCGGCCGCTGGAGCAGCGATGACGAGCCGGCGGGGAGCGGCGCCGGCGGTGGCGATGACGGCGGCGACGACGACGACGAGGGCAGCGGCGGCCCCTAGATAGGGTCTTAGCATAGGGCTAGCAGTAGCAGACGGGGCAATGTATCCCCCTGGTCTTTCCTTTTGAGAGCAATCAGCTCTTCTCTGTAAGAAATTTGGCTTATCAATGAAGAAATTCCCCAACTCGATTTTGCCGATTCCTTTTATGATAATTTAGCCGATTGTCTTTCTTCCTGATTCTGCCGATTGCCACACTGGGCAATGCCCAACAAGCCGATGGCATCGCATCGGTCTCCCACACTAAATTTCGAGATAGATCCACCCAGACCCAAACTCCTTGCCACACAAGGCCAGGCCTTATTCGCGCGAATCCACAGAACTCCTGAAATAATGTCAGGTCTCCTTTTCATTATCCTCTCCGAATTCTGCTCGTTCAGCTCCGACAGCTTCCTTCTACAATAAACACTGTCTTTTGAACGAGCCGTCACGAAGAGTGGGCCCATTTTGACGAGTTGGTTAGACCTCGAGGGCGAGCTGCCCCCAGAGCCTCGGCCAAGGCGAGGATAAGGGCGGATCATTACCATTGAGATTTCGGGGCGGGCTCAACCTTGTCCAAGAGAGCTATCCCGCGGGGCCACTGGCCGATCACCTCCCTTCCGTTGAGGGTCCATACGGCCGATCCAGCGAGGCTATGATAATTTTGCAACATAAGCACCATTCTTCAGGTAACTTGTGGTGCGAGTCCGGCCGATCCCAACGAAATCGGCTCCCGGAGCGAGAGACCTTCAAGGTGAGCTGCCCCCCGGGCCTTCAAGGTGAGAATAGCAGCGAGCTGATCACGTCAATCATCCTTAGTTTCCAACTCGCAACGCCGCATCAACCGATTCAGAACAAATCGGCTCTTTAGAGTGAGGGAATTTTAGGGCGAGCCGCCCTCCCCCGAGCTTTTTCAGTCCGAACCTTGCGCCTTGCTGATCAGATCGGCTCATCATCTTCGGCAGGCTGAAGCGACTTCCGGTGAGAACGTCTTCGTATTTCTGACACCCTCCAGATTCTTGGAGGGAACTAGCTCCCCTGCTCTTAAGTCGATGTCTATGCATCGGCTATTCCTGAAAATTTGCGAATTTTTTCTGCCGACTTGTGTATCGGCCCCCATGCTCCAATATCCACCATCAAAGGATGAGACTCTTCTACTGCATACCCTCGTGTTTTATCCACTTGGGCGCCCCCCCGAGCCGATTCTGTCAAGAGATTTGATGACATCGGCTCTGATGGACCGTGAATGTGTTGAACCCAGGCAGTATGGATGGTGAGGATATTCGCGGCCGATTACTGGAATCGGCCTCCACGCTGTTTGCTCAGTGAAGGTTTTGTACTGTTCCTTCATAGACCCTTGGGGCCGATCACAAGGATCAGCCTTGGCAATCTCGCACATCGCTTGGCTTCAACTACATGGTCAGGCCAGTGGATAAAACTAGCTTAACCCTTCCCTTTGTCACATCGATGCGCTCGCAGTCGTCCAATTTGATGCATGAGAGGGGTTCTTGGCCTGCTGCTTCCCATGCGTTCATGCCGGCCGTTGAAACTTCGGCCGAGTCGTCGGCTTGGGCGGCCTCTACCTCATCACCATCCCATTGTATTATGCATTGGTGCATCGTGGAGGGAATGCAGCGGTTGGCGTGGATCCAATCTCTTCCCGAGCAAAACAGCATAGCTGCTCGTGCTATCAACGATAAAGAACGCCGTAGGGATGGTTTTTCTTCCTACGGTCGGATCCACGTTCGAACTCCTTGTGCCTCGGACGCTTGGCCGTTGAAATCGCTCAACGTTACGTTGGTCTTGATTAGATCCGAACTCGAGCGTCCCGGCCGACGTAGCATAGAGTATGGCATGATGTTAGCGCCGCTCCGGTGTCCACCAGCATCCTGTTTACGAGGCCTCCCATCAATATACCCTCGTAAGTACGGGGCCTTCGGATGCACTGTAGCTCCTGTCTCGTGGCTTCTCAAAGATAACCGGCCGTGGGCCGCGATCAAGTTGTGCCACGGAGGTCTCGTCTAACCCTGGGGCATTGAACTCCGAAGGGAGGATAAACACCATATTTGTGCCGGCCGATGTTTCATCATCGGCTTTTCTCGTTCGGGGCGCCACTCTTTTCTTTGTGGCTGACCTTCCTCGTCCGGGGTTCGCGAGAATTTTGGCGGCCGAGATCAGGCCGTGCCTTCCTTAGCGTGCGCGAGTATAATCTTTCGGTTTCTTCCAACTCACGCAGGCACTGGACTTTTTGCTCCTGGGAACGGCTGAGCCCATCGGGGCACCATCGGGGCTGATGATATTTGTATTCTTCACCACCGTCCTCCGGCTCCTCGAGACCTTCCATGCGAGGGGACTCGGCACGCTTGTTCCGATGCGGGAAAGGCCCTAGCCGGTCTGAACACGGACACGTTAGCGGCACCCTTCTTCCTTTGTTTGCATTCTGGGCAGTCCTCGATTGTTGGCAATCGGCTCATCCCTGAGTCCCAGCAATGTTTGAAGAACGGGCAGTCCCAGTGCCTATCCATGTCACTCTGCCCCCTTGGCTTCCTTTCGGTGCGGCGATCGTACCCGTTGCTGCTTCTACTATGTTGGCGGTACCTTCCGACCTCGGCATCAGACCAGACATTCCTCTCATCGTCGGCGTCGTAGCGCCGACGTCGGTCTTGGTGTTGCTCGTATTTGCTGAGAGGGTGCTTGGAGTGTGGGCGTTGATACCGCATGCTTCTTATTCCCTCCCTTGCCGGGTACCGCATGTCCTCACCTCGGGGTTGGCCGCGCGGATCGGCCCCCTCTTCATCCTTGCCACGGGAGTGGCTGCTTCTGTTCCTCTTTGTCATGGCGGCTTGCAGATCCTGCCACATTGACACCAAAGGAACACTTTGGCCGATCTATAGGGTGGCTGAGATCCACCGTGTCGACACCGGGCCCCGGGCGTGGGTTCCTACCAAGCCCGATACCGTGCGGCCGGGTCTTCTCAGAGGAGCCGATGAGTTCGGCTCCAAGGGTTGCCTTGATCCCGTCATGCTCCCTTCTGAGCTCCTTGGGTAGATCCCCATGCTTCAGAGACTTGGTGCGCTCCTCCAACGGGGTGGAGAGATCTCTCTCCTCAAGCGCGCCTTCGGGCGTGGAGCCCCTCCCCCTGACGCCATGGGAGTGGGTTCGGTGGGAGGAGCCGAAGAGCGCGGCTTCGAGGATGGCTTTGATCTCGTCGCATGTGGTCGGCGTGCCGTCCGCCATCTCGGATGTAGATGGCGATGTGGTTGATGTAGACGATCGTCCCACCGGCGTGCCGCGAATGTGTTGGCTGCCAAAACCCACCGGCGGGCGGCGGCCTTGTCAACACTCGTAGAGCCGGGGGAGCCTAGAGCTGCGGCTGGTCGAGACCCCTCCGAGCGACGGCCCGCAATGCTCTTCGGTCACACGCGGCGTTGCGAAGTGCAAGGGCGTGCCACCGACCTATACCGGTCGGGAAGGTGATGAGGTTGCCTCGCTTAGTTTCTGCGGGGCATACACGTAAACGTTAAATACGAGCCTCGATCGGCTCTCAGGTTATCCTGTGAATCGGCTCAAAGAGCCGATCCACCCATGATCCGTACGGGGTGCACGGATACTTGGTGGTCCTGCTTGATCAAGATGAAGCTAATGAGATCTACGACGATTTAGGGTTTTCACCACATAACCGGATCATCCTACTCCGGGTTGGGCCAGATGGCCACGCACGGTGCTCGTAAGCCGATCCTAAACAAGGCCAAAAAACCAACATGAAGTTGATCCTAGGAACATCCCGTTTAGGACTTGCGAACGCCACCCTACGTGCCACGGGATCCTCCCCCTTTGTAAGGCCAAACTATTGCGAGATATTAAACTAATCCTTGTAGAACAAGGAGCAATCGTAACGGATCGGATCTACTAAATAATGATCAAGCGGGGTGCCGCCCCCACACTGAGATAGGCGTGAGGACGGCTAGATATGCAAGGGTTGCACTACGTAAGCATGTTTAAACGAAGAACAATGCTAACCCTAACACATCTAATGATAACTACGTTGCTCGCCATCAAAAGCGCTTCGATGCGAGCAACGCATGAACAACGTGGGGCTTGTCGTTGCCTAGATCGCAAGATGCGATCTAGGCGACATGTCGCTACCGATAGAAACCCTCGAGACGAAGGAGTTGGCGATGCGCCGAGATTGGTTTGTTTTTGGGGTTGAACGTGAGTTGTTGTTTATTCCGTAAACCCTAGGTACATATTTATAGTCCAGGGGACTTTCTAATGTGGGCGTGCACTAAACCGTGCACGAGATAAACTCTAACTTCTAAATCGATACATAATCTATTCTACTAAGATACACGGGCTAACTAGCCCAACTTCTTCGTGCGAGGCCGCTTCATAGATCTTTCCTACGTAATCTTCCAAGCCCATCTTGATCGCGGCCTACCTCCTGATTTAGCCAAAATCTGGTGATAACAATTATAATAACCATTTTATTATTGCCTCTTGGGAATATCTCCAACAGTCTCCCACTTGCACTAGAGTCAATAATCTAGTTTACATTTGTAAAGATATAACACCTTGGCCTTCTGGTGTTTTATCATGTTTTGCTCACGGGAGAGGTTTTAGTCAACGGTTCTGACTGATACGTCTCAAACGTATCTATAATTTCTTATGTTCCATGCTTGTTTTATGACAATACCTACATGTTTTGTTCACACTTTATATCGTTTTGATGCATTTTCCGGAACTAACCTATTGACGAGATGCTCGAAGTGCCGAGTTCTGTTTTCTGCTGTTTTTGGTTTCAGAAATCCTAGTAAGGAAATATTCTCGGAATTGGACAAAATCAACACCCAGCATCTTATAATTGCACGAAGCTTCCAGAACACCGGAGAGGCACCAGAGGGGAGCCCTGGGGGGCCCACACGCCAGGCCGGCGCGGCCCAAGGAGGGGGCGCGCCCCCCTATTGTGTGGTGGCTCTGTACCCCCTCCGACTCCGCCTCTTCGCCTATTTAAAGCTCCCTGACCTAAATCTTCGAGACGAAAAAGCCACGGTACGAGAAACCTTCCAGAGCCGCCGCCATCGCGAAGCCAAGATGCGGGGGACAGGAATCTCGTTCCGGCACGCCGCCGGGGACGGGGAAGTGCCCCGGAAGGCATCTCCATCGACACCACCGCCATCTTCATCACAGCTGCTGTCTCCCATGAGGAGGGAGTAGTTATCCATCGAGGCTAAGGGATGTACAGGTAGCTATGTGGTTAATCTCTCTCCTATGTACTTCAATACAATGATCTCATGAGCTGCCTTACATGATTGAGATTCATATGAGTTTTGTATCACTATTAGTCTATGTGCTACTCTTGTGATGTTATTAAAGTAGTCTATTCCTCCTTCACGGTGTAATGGTGACCGGTGTGTGCATCGTGTAGTACTTGGCGTAGGTTATGATCATAATCTCTTGTAGGTTATGGAGTTAATTGTTACTATGATAGTATTGATGTGATTTATTCCCCCTTCATAGTGTAAAGGTGACGAGTGTGTATGCTATGTTAGTACTCGGTTTAAATTGCAAAGATCTATTATGCTCTAAAGGTTACTTAAATATGAATGCCGAATGTTGTGGAGCTTGTTAACTCAGGCATTGAGGTGCTCTTGTAGCCCTACACAACGAATGGTGTTCATTATCAAACAAGAGTATATGTAGCACAAAGGAAGAGAACTTATTTATTTATGTGATCAATGTTGAGAGTGTCCACTAGTGAAAGTATGATCCCTAGGCCTTGTTTCCAAACATGCAAACACCGCTTATTCATTGTTCTATTGCATGTTTACTCGCTGCCATATTTTATTCAGATTGCTATTACCACTCATATACATCCATACTACTTGTATTTCACTATCTCTTCGCCGAACTAGTGCACCTATACATCCGACAAGTGTATTAGGTGTGTTGGGGACACAAGAGACTTCTTGTATCGTGATTGCGGGGTTGCTTGAGAGGGATATCTTTGACCTCTTCCTCCACGAGTTCGATAAACCTTGGGTGATCCACTTAAGGGAAACTTGCTTCCTGGCCTCTACGGAAGATAACATTTCCTTTAGATCTTACTGCAATTGCATCTTTTTGTTTCTTGTTAAACACTAGTAAGGCATAATGGAAAACATCATCGTGAGCTTTTTAAACTATTTCTGAGTCAAGACATGAATGGTTTAATGCGAAAATTAAAAAACCTATGGAACCTTATTTGTATGCTAGTAGTAATATTGGTATGAACGCTTTGAACACCATTGTTGATAATGATATAGAAAATTCTAAGCTTGGGGAGGTCGGTTTTGATGAAAATGATCTCTTTAGCCCTCCGGGTATTGAGGAGAAAGTTTATGTTGATTATGATATGCCTCCCATATATGATGATTATAATGATAGTGGTCTTTCGGTGCCGCCTACTATGGAGGATAAAGTTTATTATGATGATACTATACCTCCTATATTTGATGAGAATAATAATAATGATAGCTACTTTGTTGAATTTGCTCCCACTACAACTAATAAAATTGATTATGCTTATGTGGAGAGTAATGATACTTTTATGCATGTGAATAAGAATGCTTTATGTGATACTTATATTGTTGAGTTTGTTCATGATGCCTATGAAAGTTATTATGAGAGAGGAAAATATGGTTGTAGAAATTTTCATGTTACTAAAACACCTCTCTATATGCTGAAATTTGTGAAGTTACACTGGTTTTATCTTCCTATGCTTGTTACTTTGCTCTTCATGAACTTGTTTATTTACAAGATTCCTATGCATAGGAAGTGGGTTAGGCTTAAATTTGTTTTGAATTTGCTTCTTGATGCTCTCTTTTGCTTCAACTCTTATTTTTTGCGAGTGCATCATTAAAATTACTGAGCCCATCTTAATGGCTATAAAGAAAGAACTTCTTGGGAGATAACCCATGTGTTTATTTTACTACGTACTTTGTTTTATGTTGTGTCTTGGAAGTTGTTACTACTGTAGCAACCTCTCCTTATCTTTATTTTATTGCATTGTTGTGCCAAGTAAAGTCTTTGATAGCAAGGTTGATACTAGATTTGGATTACTTGCGCAGAAACAGATTTACGTACTATCACGAATTTGGGCAGGGTTCTCTGTAGGTAACTCAGAAAAATCTGCCAATTTACGTGCGTGATCCTCGGATATGTACGCAACTTTCATTCAATTTGAGCATTTTCATCCGAGCAAGTCCGGTGCCTCTAAAAAATTCGTCTTTACGGACTGTTCTGTTTTGATGATTCTGCCTTTTATTTCGCATTGCCTCTTTTGCTGTGTTGGATGGATTTCTTTGTTCCATTGACTTCCGGTAGCTTTGGGCAATGTCCAGAAGTGTTAAGAATGATTGTGTCACCTCTGAACATGTGAATTTTTGATTATGCACTAACCCTCTAATGAGTTTGTTTTGAGTTTGGTGTGGAGGAAGTTTTCAAGGGTCAAGAGAGGAGGATGATATACTATGATCAAGAAGAGTGAAAAGTCTAAGCTTGGGGATGCCCCGTGGTTCATCCCTGCATATTTCAAGAAGACTCAAGCATCTAAGCTTGGGGATGCCCAAGGCATCCCCTTCTTCATCGACAACTTATCGGGTTTCTTCTCTTGAAACTATATTTTTATTCGGTCACATCTTATGTACTTTACTTGGAGCGTCTATTTGTTTTTGTTTTGTTTGAATAAATTCATGCTTGTGTGGGAGAGAGACACGCTCCGCTGGTTGCATATGAACACATGTGTTCTTAGCTTTACTTTTAATGTTCATGGCGAAGGTTGAAAGCTGCTTCGTTAATTGCTATATGGTTGGAAACGAGAAAATGCTTCATGTGGTAATTGGTATAATGTCTTGAATAATTTGATACTTGGCAATTGTTGTGCTCATATAGATCATGTTTAAGCTCTTGCATCATGTACTTTGCACCTATTAATGAAGAACTACATAGAGCTTGTTAAAATTTGGTTTGCATGATTGGTTCTCTAGAGTCTAGATATTTTACGGTTAAGGTGTTTGAACAACAAGGAAGACGA
The DNA here is from genome assembly GCF_022539505.1 of Lolium rigidum. Taxonomy (NCBI): domain Eukaryota; kingdom Viridiplantae; phylum Streptophyta; class Magnoliopsida; order Poales; family Poaceae; genus Lolium; species Lolium rigidum. The sequence goes on along the minus strand of NW_025900740.1, from coordinate 1,870 downwards.
TGTAAAGTCTTATAATGCTTACAATATGTTCATATGTGAGTCTTGCTGCACCGTTTTATACTTGAGTTTGCTTCAAACAACCTTGCTAGCCTAGCCTTGTATTGAGAGGAATTCTTCTCGTGCATCCAAATCCTTGAGCCAAAAACTATGCCATTTGTGTCCACCATACCTACCTACTACATGGTATTTCTCTGCCATTCCAAGCAAATACTTCATGTGCTACCTTTAAACAATTCAAAAGCTATTATCTCTTATTTGTGTCAATGTTTTATAGCTCATGAGGAAGTATGTGGTGTTTTATCTTTCGATCTTGTCATTTACTTCGACGAGACTTTCACCAATGGACTAGTGGCTTCATCCGCTTATCCAATAATTTTGCAAAAAGAGGCTGGCAATGGGGTTCCCAGCCCCAATTAATTAACTTGCATTAATAATTCTCTTCACATGTTTTGCTCTGATTCATCGGTAAGCAACTTAATTTTGCAAATAGACACTCCTTCATGGTATGTGATTGTTGGAAGGCACCCGAGGATTCGGTTAGCCATGGCTTGAGAAAGCAAAGGTTGGGAGGAGTGTCATCTAAAAAATAAAAAATAAAACTAAACTAAAGTACATGTGTAAACAAAGAGAAGAGGGATGATCTACCTTGCTGGTAGAGATAACGTCCTTCATGGGAGCCGCTCTTGAAAGTCTGGTTGATAAGGTAGTTAGAGTACCCACTACCATTCGTTGACAACAACAAACACCTCTCAAAACTTTACTTTTATACTCTCTATATGATTTCAAAACTTAAAAAGCTCTAGCACATGATTTAATCCCTGCTTCCCTCTGCGAAGGGCCATTCTTTTACTTTATGTTGAGTCAGTTTACCTACTTCTTTCTATCTTAGAAGCAAACACTTGTGTCAAGCTGTGTGCATTGATTCTTACATGTTTACCTATTGCACTTGTTATATTGCTTTGTGTTGACAATTATCCATGAGATATACATGTTACAAGTTGAAAGCAATTGCTGAAACTTATATCTTCCTTTGTGTTGCTTCAATGCCTTCACTAAGAATTTATTGCTTTATGAGTAACTCTTATGCAAGTCTTATTGATGCTTGTCTTGAAAGTACTATTCATGAAAAGTCTTTGCTATATGATTCAGTTGTTTACTCATTGTCTTCATCATTGCTTCGAATCGCTGCATTCATCTCATATGCTTTACAATAATGTTGATCAAGATTATGTTGGTAGCATGTCACTTAAGAAATTATCATTGTTATCGTTTACCTACTCGAGGGCGAGTAGGAACTAAGCTTGGGGATGCTTGATACGTCTCAAACGTATCTATAATTTCTTATGTTCCATGCTAGTTTTATGACAATACCTACATGTTTTGTTCACACTTTATATCGTTTTGATGCATTTTCGGAACTAACCTATTGACGAGATGCCGAAGTGCCGGTTCTTGTTTTACTGCTTGTTTTTGGTTTCAGAAATCCTAGTAAGGAAATATTCTCGGAATTGGACGAAATCAACGCCCGACATCTTATAATTGCACGAAGCTTCCAGAACACGGAGAGGCACCGGAGGAGAGCCACGGGGGCCCACACATGGTGGCGGCGCGGCCGAGGCCAGGGCGCGCCCCCTGTTGTGTGGCGCCTCGTACCCCCTCCGACTCCGCCTCTTCGCCTATTTAAAGGTCCACGACCTAAATCTTCGAGACGGAAAAGCCACGGTACGAGAAACCTTCCCGAGGCCGCCGCCATCGCGAAGCCAAGATGCGGGGACGGGAGTCTCGTTCCGGCACGCCGCCGGGACGGGGAAGTGCCCCGGAAGGCATCCTCCATCGACACCACCGCCATCTTCATCACCGCTGCTGTCTC